>NC_087208.1:56232554-56240054 GCF_015104395.2 Macrobrachium nipponense
ATAAACTCTCTCTCTCTCTCTCTCTCTCTTCTCTCTCTCTCTCTCTCTGGCAGCTATCTAATAAGAGCAACAACCCGTCCGTACTGATTCTAAGGCCAGCTATACACAAGTCCACCGACAATCGGCCCATAATATACCACGTGACTGACTTCTTTTCCATCGGCCCCTCTAGGGTTAAGCTAGCCTCTAGGTTAAGCTAGCCTCAGCTCCACCAGCTCCTAAACAAACTATTGCCCAGTGCTCCAAAGCTCTTCTAAGCTCCCTCTCTCTCTCTTAAGCTCGAGGCCCTATACGCTAAGAAGTTTCGAAACCAAAATTCATCACCGTTAGTCGTCCAGTTCCTTGACAGACGGAAAAGCGACTGAATTCGCAATACTTCTGCAATAATAATAATAATAATAATAATTAATAATAATAATAATAATAATAATAATAATAATAATAATAATAATAGAAGAAGAAGAAGAAGAAGAAGGAAAAGAATAATAATAATAATAATAATAATAATAATAATAATAATAATATAATAATAGAAGTAGTAGTAGTACTAGTAGTAGTAGTAGTATCGCTCATTGTTACTAATATCGAAATTCAAAGCGTTCAACGAATACTGTCATTTTTAAGAAGATGACAAGCTTGTGAACCATAAAAGAACAGATTTAGGAGAGAGAGAGAGAGAGAGAGAGAGAGAGAGAGAGAGAGAGCAAGAGAAGAGAGGAGAGAGGAGAGAAGAGAGAGAAGCGAGGAGGCTAACGTAAGCAAAAAAAAAAAACTGTAATATCAATTTCAAGGAAGCCAGAGATAAAAGTTGCAAAGTTGCAGTTTTCGATCACTATCATAATTTCAAGGGGATTTCATATCCAGCTTAACAATAATCAACCTATCTACCTACAAACTATCTATATACATATGTATCTGCCTGTATACATACACATATCTATCTATCTATCAATCATCAACCTATCTATCTATAAACTATATACATGTCTATCTATCTATATATATACATATCTATCTATCTATCAATAATCAACCTATCTATCTATAAACTATCTACATACATATCTATCTACCTATATACATACACATATTAATCTATCTATCTATCAATATCAACCTATCTATCTATAAACTATCTACAACATTCTATATAACCTATACCATATTCACATCTCAATCTTATCTTATTCATTCAATAATCAACCCGATATCTATAACTATCTACATACATATCTATCTACCAATATACATACACATATCTATCTATCTATCTATCTATCTATCTATCAATAATCAACCTATCTATCTATAAACTATCTATACACATATCTATCTATCTATCTATCAATAATCAACCTATCTATCTATAAACTATCTACATACATATCTATCTACCAATATACATACACATATCTATCGATCTATCTATCTATCTATCTATCCATCAATAATCAACCTATCTATCTATAAACTATCTACATACATATCTACCTATATACATACACATATCTATTAATATTCAACCTATCTATCTATAAACTATCTATATACATATAATCTATCTATTTCTAACGAACCAAACCTATCCTATCTTCTTAAAAACTATATAAAATGTCTTCTCCTATAACCATATAATACTATCTATTTATCTATCGCTTAGAGAAGCCGCGAAACTCAAAAGGTGTAAATCCACCTGGTCCTCTGCGTTATCTTATGTGCCCACCTCATCATCTCTTTCCCAAACCCCATTTCCTCCTCCTCCTCCTCCTCCTCCTCCTATCTCGGCATACCAACATCTTGCCTTCAGCATCTTAACAGCTGCTCTCTTGACTGAGGAGGACCACGTGGTGATGCTCACGACCACGAGAGAGAGAGAGAGAGAGAGAGAGAGAGCCTGGAGTCAATCAAGAGAACTGAGATAAAAATTTTACCAAATGCTGTGCGTTAAATTCTAATCTGAGAGAGAGAGAGAGAGAGAGAGAGAGAGAGAGAGAGAGAGAGAGAGAGAGAGAGAATCCGAACTATAGAGATAAAGACAATCTGAAAATTTCATCAAATTCGTTAAATCCAAACTCGCAGTTCTGTGAGAGAGAGAGAGAGAGAGAGAGAGAGAGAGAGAGAGAGAGAGAGAGAGAGAGAGAGTTTATATATAAGCAGTCAGCGCTCAGATTCGAAAAGATTAAGGAATCCTTAGCAACACAGACACACACACGAAATTATTTCGGAGAGGTAAGTTCGAAATTTACAGTTACGTAATTATGAAAAAAAAATACAAATAATAAAGATAATTAGGAGTAATAATTACGATAATCATAATTAGTAGGAGACTCGTAATCCGCGCCACAACAGCCTCCATTATGGGAACAAAGGATATTAAAACACGGCAACAATTCTTGGGTTTTCGCTTCGGGCGAAAGAGGAGGAGAGAATAACAGAGGAGGAAGAGGGAACTGACAGGATAGAAGAGGAGGAAGTGGGATATGAGAGAATAGAAGAGGAAGAAGAGGGAACTGAGAGCATAGAAGAGGAGGAAGAGGGAATCTAGAGAATAGAAGAGGAGGAAGAGGGAACTGAGAGAATAACAGAAGAGGAGGAATAGGGAACTGACAGGATAGAAGAGGAGGAAGTGGGATATGAAAGAATAGAAGAGGAACAAGAGGGAATCTAGAGAATAGAAAAGGAGGAAGAGGGAACTGAGAGAATAACAGAGGAGGAGGAATAGGGAACTGTGAGAATAGAAGAGGAAGAAGAGGGAACTGACAGCATAGAAGAGGAGGAAGAGGGAATCTAGAGAATAGAAGAGGAGGAAGAGGGAACTGAAGAGAATAAAAGCAAGAGGAAGGAAGGGAACTGAGAGGAATAGAAGAGGAGGAAGAGGGGGGAATCTGAGAGAATAGAAGAGGAAGGGAAGAGGGAACTGACAGATGAATAAGAGAGGAGAAGAGGGACGAAGAGAATAGAAGAGGAGGGAGGGAAGGGAAACTAGAGAAAGAAGGGAGGGGAGGAAGGGAACTGAGAGGAATACAGATATGAAAGATGGAACTGAGAGAATAGAAGAGGAGGAAGAGGGAACTGAGAGGATAACAGATGATGAAGATGGAACTGAGAGAATAGAAGAGAAAGAGGGAACTGAGAGAATAGCAGAGGAGGAAGAGGGAACTGAATAGAAGAGGAAGAGGGAAGCTGAAAAAAATAGAAGAGGAGGAAGAGGGAACTGAAAAAATAGAAGAGGAGGAAGAGGGAATCGAGAGAATAGAAGAGGAGGAAGAGGGAAGTAAGAGAATAGAAGAGAAAGAGAGGAATAAGAGAAATTTTAAAGAGATTGTTTAAGACAAAGAATTCTTAGAATAACACGAAGAAGAAGAAAATTAAGAGATTGGAGAAAAAGGAAGGGAAGAAAAACAAGGGTCGGTCTAGTTAAATAACACAAGAAGAGGGATTAAAGAGATTATTAGAAGAGGAAGAAGAAAAACAAGGGTATAGAATAACTAGAAAAAGAGGGAATCAAGAGAATAGAGGAGGAAGAAAACAAGGGTACAGAATAACACGAGGAAGAAGGAATTAAGGAATAAAACGAAAAGGGGCAAGCAATAACAGATGAAGAAGAGGAAATTAAGAGAAATGGAAGAACAAAACAACAAAAGTAAAGGATAACAGACGAGGAAGAAGAAGGAATTAAGAGAACAGAAGAGGAGGAATAAAACAAGGGTACAGAAAGGAAAGGAGAAAGATTACGGAAAGGAGAACGGGAAGAATGACAAAGGAACGAATATACTAAGAAGAATTCCGGCGAAGAAAATTGAAGAAAACGAGAAAAGAGAAGAAGAAGAGAGAATGACTAGAATCGAATGTCAATAAAAGAGGAAGGAAAATGACGAGAAAGAGAGGGTGCAGGAAAAATGAAAAAAAGACGAAAAAGAGAGAAAACGAAAAGAAAAATATGTCAAAAGGAAGAGGAAACATGGTAGCGAGGAGGAGGAGGAGGTATAGCAGAGAAGGCAAAGGAGGGGGTATCAATGAAGCCTGGATTTCTGTCCCGCGACGGGGCATATATGCCCAAGGAGATCTGAGAAATGGCGTCCCTTTCTTGGGGCGTCTTGACCTCCACATTGATGGAGAGAGAGAGAGAGAGAGAGAGAGAGAGAGAGAGAGAGAGAGAGAGAGAGAGAGGCTGGGTATGTGCGTCAGTACAATCTGACCGAGTCCTTTTAGCCAATAAGAAGCCAGGATGGCGACAGGTGGCAGCAGAGATGGCCAACGCTCTCCTTGAATGTGTATGCATGATTATGTATGTGTATGTATGTAGTATGTCTATTTATGTCTATTTATGTAAGTGCGTGTGGATTTTAGAATGACTGTTTACACGGATGCACACAGCCGTATAAATATATACTTAACAATAATGGAGATTGGTCGGTCCCTTCAAAATAAAAGTTAAATGGAATTATGCAACGTCTCCACCGCACGGCTGATAACAATCAATAAGTAAATAAAAGCATTTCGTCTTTAATACTTAGGATTTGCCTTTTTTCTTTACCCGAACCGACACTGAATGATAATAATAATAATAATAATAATAATAATAATAATAATAATAATAATAATAATAATAAAACAGCCAAACGAGACAGCATTGGTCAGTACTTTTAGCTGGATTTTTATCATTACAAATTCCTTAATTCTATTGAAGTTTTATCATTTCTTGTATGGCTGGATTTTTAATTTCAATATTTTTTTTAGGTAAAATCACTGTTTTTAGCCGGATTTTATATCATTTTAATATATCTTTTCGGGATTTTAAAATTATTTTGGCCTGGATTTTCTCATTTTAATTTTTTTAAGTTTTACAATTTTATTATATTTTTTTACAATTTTATTATACTTTTACAATTTTAACACATTTTTTGAGGTTTTATCATTATTGAGCTAGATTTTATCAGTCTAATTTTTTTACTTTTTACAATTTTATTACATTTTTACTATTTTAATACATTTTTTCGAGGTTTTATCATTATATAGCAAGATTTTATCATTCTCATTTTTTTTATTTCACATTTTTTAGGTTCTTCTGGTATCCATCTCTCTCTCTCTCTCTCTCTCTCTCTCTCTAAATCATCTCCCTCTCTCTCTCTCGTCAATCTCCTTCTCCCTCGCTCTCTCCTTCTTCCTCTCTGTGTTTCTCCCCAAGTTTGGTACGTGACGGGTGTGGCCCGTTACGCGAAAATCCCAAGAGTTATTTGTCATTCATGCTTAATTTTTAAACCGGGAATATTTATAATTCATATTTAATTTTTAAACCGAAGAAGGTAGACATCTCCACTTCGAATGACTGGGTCCTCTCTTCACGTCAGGAAAAACTTATTCGTAGCCAATTTCAAAAAATTACTATTTCGTCCTGAACATTTTTCGCAATTGTTAATAACGACAATGACTCTCATTGCATAACAACGGGTTTATATTCGATGGCACATTGATGACCACATATTTGGGTCGGTATGTGGTAATTTATGAGATGACGTTCTGTTAATAATAATAATAAAAATCATAACTGTACAAATTCCCACAATTTGTAGATTAATAATAATAATAATAATAATAATAATAATAATAATGAATAATAATAATAATAATAATAATAATAATAATAGAAAAATACTCATAGCAAAGAAACAAATACTATGCATATGTACAAATATTTGAAAGATCCATTTATCGAAATATATATATATGTATATATATATATATAAATAAACTAATATATATATATATCATATAGTATATATAATATATTATATTATATATATATATATATAGCATTACATATCTCTTAAACCCCGTCCAAAGAAAACCGAATTTGGCTCAAATTTACCCACAACATGTGCGGTCGAATGCATCGAATTTTCGTGTAAGGAATTCTAAAATTCGTAATTTCAAAGACTTTTTATGACCAGTTCTCGGTGCTGGAGGCCAACCTCATTACTCAGGGCGAGGTACAAGTACTACATGGGTATAACTGAAGACCATGTAAACACTCTATCTCTCTCTCTCTCTCTCTCAATGCCCGATATATAGTTACTGATAACCATAAGACACACACTCTCTCTCTCTCTCTCTCTATATGTATATGTATATATATACATACATACATACATACATATATATATATATATATATATATACATATACACGCACATAAACGTGTGTATATATATATGCACACACATAAATGTGTATGTATATATATACACACATACATAATTACTTAATTTCCGCCAGATATCATTTATCTGAATGAACATCGCCGTGGTTTTCCCTCATTGCTGTCCAAGGGCACTTTCTCTCTCTCTCTCTCTCTCTCTCTCTCTCTCTCTCTCTCTCTCTCTCAGCAATCGTTTCCTCCTACCCTTCCTTGGTCTCCCCCCCGCCCCCCTGCCTACCTTGATGGCAGCAGCTGCCGTTGGTGTATCACCTGGTCTTGTAGATGCGGGCAGCTCAAGGATGATGGAGAAAGAGATTAAGAAGATAATAAAAAAAGAATCAGAGAGAGAGAGAGAGAGAGAGAGAGGAGAGAGAGAGAGAGAGAGAGAGAGAGAGTCTGGGCAATTATCTAAAGTTATCACGGTAAGTTCCTTAGCGTCTTAAAAGTATATTAGGTTATTTATTTAAGCTAATGATGTACAAGTGTTGGTCAGGTGTCTTTGCCTTATGCCAGTTTATTTTGAGCGTTTGTTTACTTATTTGTGATGGCATAAGGTTATATGACTTGACGAATATGATTGTTTAGAGATGGTAATTCCTTGTTTTGTTTTTTTCCCCCTTCTTATATTTGAGTTTCTCATCGTCATTTGAGAATTCTTCTTCTTCTGATTATTATTATTATTATTATTATTATTAAATATATATAATATATATAATATATTATATATATATATATATATAGATATATATATATATACGTGTGTGTGTGTGTGTGTGTCTTTGTGTTTCCTATATTCGACTTGTGAGAATTCTTCTTCTTCTTCTTCTTCTTCTATATGTGTGCATATATGTATATATGTGTGTGTATGTATATATACAATGTATGTATATATAGAATATATATATATATATATATAATATAATATATTCATATATATATATATTTAGCTTCAACACTGTATCGTGACTCGAAAACAGCCGTCAAAAAAAAAAAATTAAGTCATGACTATAATGGTAAAAAAAATAAAATAAAAAAAGTAAAAAAAACATCTTTCAGTCTTTGTTGTTACTTACGAAAAAAAAATTAATTTGAAATATCTTCATTTCAAACTGAGGTGATTTGAGACCATCATCATTCAAATTAATACATTTGGCTACAATGCGAAGAAATCAAATAAAATAAATATTAGTCAGCGTTAAGAAAATTGTGGCTTATATCTTAATGAATTTCTTTTATATGAGAGCTACTTGGTACACAAATACTGAAAAAAAAGGGCGAAATGAGGCTGACGAGACCACAAA
>NC_087208.1:56245054-56282213 GCF_015104395.2 Macrobrachium nipponense
TATCCTTGGGGTATCAATACACTTGTCCAGATAAACACGTTAAAAATGGGACTGTAAAATCCTGTAGTTGTTTTTTGCTTTAGTGAATAGAGTATATTATTATTATTATTATTATTATTATTATTACCATTCAGGAGATGAACCCTATTCATATAGAACAAGCCCACCGAAGGGGCCAGTGACTTCAGATTCAAACTTCCAAAGATTATCATTATTATATTATTATTATCATTATCATTCAGGAGATAAACCCTATTCATATGGAGCCCATCAAAGCAAAGGGGCCACTGACTTGAAATTCGACCTTACAAACAATATGCTAATCGCCAGCGACTATCTCTCAAGTCACCACATTTAGCTGCCTGATAACGGTTGATTATTTGTATGGTGTTTTTACGTTGCATGGAACCAGTGGTTATTCAGCAACGGGACTAACGGCTTTATAAGTGACTTCCGAACCACGTCGAGAGTGAACCTCTGTCACCAGAAATAAACATCTCTGACCCTTCAATGGAATGCCCGAGAATTGAACTCGCGGCCACCAAGGTGGCAGGCCAAGTCCAAACCGACCACACCACTGAGGCGCTCTGATAACGGTTGACGAATACATAATCATTGTTCCCAAAACCTTCAGCCCCGTCATATCTCCAGTAAAATGACTTTCCACAGCCTTGGGTTTGAGTTCTACTTCCCTTTATTCCTTCGATGGTAATAAGCACGCATGTGCTGAACGTGTTTATGTGTGTTTATGTACACGTATACTGACATACATTCCGGTTTCGTTCCGTGATTACGCGCATGTATACACATGCATATACATGCTGGTTTCGTTGCTCGTATTCTTTCTCCCTTACCTTATTCTTTGGTTTGGAATGAACTGGAATATCAAATTTAGGCCAATGGCCCAGCGCTGGGACCTTCTATTATGAGGTCATTCAGCGCCACAAGGGAAATTGAGAGTTAAGGAGGGCTGAAAGGAAGTGAATATGAACGGATGTACAGTTAAAGGAATGAAAGGGGTCGCAGATAGGCCCAAAGGAACGCTGCCTGAAGTACTGACCACAGCGCACTTTGTGCGGTGCAATGACGGCAAAAACCACCCCCCTCCTCCCCCTCTACGGAGCCTATTCTTAGCGTCTTGTTTCTATGACCACAGTTATTATTTGCTCCTCTAAACTTTGATTTTTACCGCCGTTTTTCGAAATGATACAAGGTGTCCACAAAGTCCCAGTACCGTTCTGAGCAATAAATACCTTTAATGGGACTGGGACTTTATGGACACCCTCCTATATAGCCCCAGTACCATTCTGAGCAATAAATACTTGTACTGGTACTGGGACTTTAAGGACACCCTGTATTTGGTACATAAATATAAAACTGCTACGGCAATTTCCTCTGTACCAAAGCGTTTATTTTTTTCTATGAGCATATTCTACTTTTTGCTGTTTGGAGGCGGGGGGGGGGGGGGGGGGGCGGGGGGGGGGGGGGGGGGGGGGGGGGGGGGGGGGGGGCTACCATGCGGTTAACGATCTCCTCCTCCTCTCCTGTCCAATTTATCAGTCCAAGTCCATATTTGGAGGTCTAAATTACCTTTCTACCTGTCCCATCAACCCTGCTGATCCCAACGGTTGCACCGTAGCCATAGGTGGAGTGACGGTTCCTACTGTATACATAGTAAATACACAAAAGAATATATAATCGCATATGTATGTAGTATGTATGTATGTATACGCTAAGGTTAGCAAAGACTAAGAGTATGTATGTATGTGTGCGTAGTGTATCATATATATATATATATATATATATATATATCTATATAGTATATATATGATATATATATATATGTATATATATATATACATGATATATATATATATAATATATATATATATATATATATATATATATATATACACTCTCTCTCAGTCTCTGCTAACGTTACAGTATGTGTTTTAATATTCCAAACTAATAATCCCTGGTATTCATTGCCGTGCTTTACATATCATATTTCAAGCAAGATCTCATACTAAAGCATGAAAATGTGTTGTTTACACAACAACAGAGCTAAAAGCTATCGTCGAAATTATTGAAATAATTCAATTAAAACTAAAAAGAATTAAAAAAAATTACATCGTTCTCAGTCATGTTAATCTTGACGCCTAAGAAACGTTTTCTTGAGGAACAATACAATCACGTGAATTTCCAGGCCAAAACAACGTTTTAATAAGGGACACTACAATTACGTGAATTTCCACGAATGAACAACGTTTTAATAAGGGACACCACAATCACATGAATTTTTACGCCAAAACAACGTTTTATTAAGGGACACTACAATCACGTGAATTTCCAGGCCAAAAAAACGTTTTAATAAGGGACACTACAATCACGTGAATTTCCGCGCCTAAACAACGTTTTATTGATTGACACTACAATCACGTGAATTTTCAAGCCAAAACAACATCAAGTGAATTTTCACGCTTAACAACCGTTGTCCAAGAAACATTACAATCACGTGAATGTTGATAAACGTTCACGTACAAACAACCGTTTTCCCAGAAACATTACAATCACATGAATGTTGTAAACCGTTCATGCCTAAACAACATTTTCCCAGAAATCATTACAATCACGTGAATGTTCTGAACTTTTCAAATACAAACAATGTTTTCCAAGAAACATTACAATCACGTGAATGTTATAAACGTTCATGCGTAAACAACATTTTCCCAGAAACATTACAATCACGTGAATATTGTATACGTTCAAGTGCAGACAACCGCTTTCCCAGAAACATTACAATCACGTGAATGTTGTAAACGTTCATGCCTAAACAACATTTTCCCAGAAACATTACAATTACGTGAATTTTGTAAAAGTTCGCGTACAAACAACTGTTTTCCCAGAAACATTACTATCACGTGAATGTTATAAACGTTCACGTGCAAACAACTTTCCCAGAAAAACATTACAATCACGTGAATGTTGTAAAAGTTCACGTACAAAGAACCGTTCTCCCAGAAACATTACAATTACGTTTATTGTAAACGTTCACGTACAAACAACCGTTCTCCCAGAAACTTTACAATCACCAGAACGTTGAAAATGTTCGTCTAAACCAGGGCCGTCCAAGTTATTAAGACTGAGGGCCACTCTTGAAAAAACAAAAAGCCATGCGGGCCACCTGTGTGTATGTATGTATGTGTGTGTGTGTTTACGTATATAAGAGTGAGTGTGTGTGTATATATATATATATATGTATATATATATCTCTTATATAATATATATATATATAGATATAATGATATATAGATAATAATATATAGATATATATATATATTATATATCTATATATATCTATCTA
Organism: Macrobrachium nipponense; assembly: GCF_015104395.2. Classification (NCBI taxonomy): domain Eukaryota; kingdom Metazoa; phylum Arthropoda; class Malacostraca; order Decapoda; family Palaemonidae; genus Macrobrachium; species Macrobrachium nipponense. The sequence goes on from NC_087208.1 coordinate 56,248,419, forward strand.
TATATTCATATAATCTATTATATATATCTATATATTTATATATCTATATATATAATATATATAGTTATATATATACTGATATATATATATATATATATATATTATTACTTAGAAAATTATCCATTTTAAAATGATAAGGACTTGATGTTTCAGAGTAATATTTATATATATATATATATATATATATATATATATATTATTAATTTATATTTTTTAAAATACTTTATTATTTAAAAAAAATTCATTTTAAAAAATGATAAGGACCTTATTTTCAGAGGAATCAAAAGAAATATATTTTAAAAAAGAGGGCAAAACAAGAGTCTATTTAATTCAAACAAACGTAAATTTAGTGGGAATGCTGATAATAGCTTGACTTTATTATTTAAAAAAAATTTAGGGTGAAAATCAGTGAGAGCACATCTTAATTCGGACTCAAGATTTACGTCACTAGTTGAGGATCGTAATGTTGACTTTAATAACTTCAAGAATGAAAATGTGCTCTCATAGAAGCAAGTTGAACCAAACATTGTGTCCAAAAGTCGAATTCCACATCTTGGTGGGCATAATTAGTTTTCATTTCAATTAATTCTTCTTGAAACAAAGGTATATTGATTTTGCATACAGCTGACAATTTACACACATCTCTATGACTTATTTTTCTCTCGCGGGCCACTCTCAAAATCAAACGGGCCACTTTTGGCCCACGGGCATGGGGTTGGACGGCCCGGGTCTAAAAAATCCTTTTCGTCGAAACACTACAATCACATTTCCCTAGAAACACTGCCGTAACAAACGTTTCCCTAGAAACATTACAATCACGCAATTGTTGATGATTCTCCCAAGAAAGAAACAAAAGTAATACAAAGCTCAGATGATGATGCCCGTATCTCTTCAAGCCATATGGACCCGGACCTCTCTCTCTCTCTCTCTCTCTCTCTCTCTCTCTCTCTCTCTCTCTCTCTCTCTCTTGATCATCGACATCACAAACACGGGATATCGCCACTCAGCCGTCAACGTCTTTATCTGCTCCCAGTTATTCGGCACAAGGATTTCCTATACCTGTTATTCTACATGGCTCTATTACGAGCAGTAGCCTCTTTCTTTATTTTTTTTTGGGGGGGGTGGGGGGGGGAGTGGGGGGGGAAGGGAAGGGGGAGGGGGGTACATGGCTCTATTTCCGAGCGGTAGCTTTTTTTTTTTTTTTTTTTTTTTTTTTGTTTTTTTTTTTTTTTTTGAGGGGGGAGGGGCTACATGGTGGCTTTTTGACGGGGGTGGGCGGGAAGGGGGTTGCCTTTGAGTGGCTTTCCTTAACGCTTCTATACTACTAAGATTGTTACGCTTCTTTGAACTTTGATCATTCATTTACATTTTTCTCTATTTATAAACAGAGCGTTGTTTCACCAACGAAATTAAAATAAATACGCTATATTTTTATTAGAAATAATTTTTCTGCACTGCTTAACACACACGTTATTTATTTTTTTTAACATTTTCATTCTAATAAATAAATCATAAATATTCTATCCTAAAATGCCCGTATCTTTAACTCAAAGCGAAACCCCTTTTTCAGACCTTTTTAGGCTTTTCCATAGGGCTTTCCTACCCTCCCCCTCCCCCCCAAAAAAAAACTAAGTAGTGTAGGCTTACTCCCCGAGTAAGCAAAAATAAATGTATGATTCTGGTCCCGTGGGTGGAGGATATCTCCCACACAAAGCCATGCCATTGTGGGTGGGAACTCCCACACACAAAGCCGTGGTGGTCCAGTATGTGGAGAACTCCCTCACACAAAACAAAGTTCAATTGGGTTAGTATCACCCCACACAAAACTATGGCGCTGCGGATGGCAATTTCTCCCATACAAAAACATAGAGTAGTGGGTGGGGACTTAGCACTCCCCCCTCCCACAATCAATAACATTTAGTTTCTAATGGATGACTCGGTTCTCAAGTACCGTTAAGAAACAGAATACACAAGGATAAGACAGCTGTAGTGGCATTAGAGTAGCTATAAAGTATTTTAGGCAAATCAAATAAACATGTTCTTTCGTCATATTCACATAAAACAGTGTAGGCAAATCAAATAAACATGTTTTATCTTAATATTCACATAAAAACAGTTTAGGCAAAGCACATAAACACGTTTTTTCTTGATATTCACGTAAAAACAGTATATGCAAATCAGATAAACATGTCTTTTTAATATTCACATAAAAACAGTTTAGGCAAATCAAATAAACATATTTTCTTAAAATTCACATAAAAAATAGTTTAGGCAGATCAAATAAACATGTTCTTTCTTAATATTCACGTAAAAATAGTTTAGGCAAACCAAATAAATATGTTTTCTTAATATTCACGTAAAAACAGTTTAGGCAGATCAAATAAACATGCTCTTTCTTAATATTCACATAAAAACAGTTTAGGCAAAGCACATAAACAAGTTCTTTCTTGATATTCACGTAAAACAGTATATGCAAATCAGATAAACATGTTCTTTATAATATTCACATAATAACAGTTTAGGCAAATCAAATGAACATATTTTCTTAATATTCACATAAAAACAGTTTAGGCAGATCAAATAAACGTTCTTTCGTGACATACTCACGTCAAAACAGTTTAGGCAGATCAATTAAACATATTCTTTCTTAATATTCACTTAAAAATAGTTTAGGCTGATCAATTAAACATGTTCTTTCTTAATATTCACGTACAAACAGTTTAGGCAAATCAAATAAACACGTTCTTTCTTAATATTCACGTACAAACAGTTTAGGCAAATCAGATAAACATGGCCTATCTTTCTTAATATTCACATAAAAACAGCACTATGTGAAAAATACAGATTAAAACATGTCTGCTGGATTTCCTAAGCAACAAGGGAGATGATTACCAAAACCAAGACCTATCTCTATAAAAAGAAGGAGAGAGAGAGAGAGAGAGAGAGAGAGAGAGAGAGAGAGAGAGAGAGAGAGAGAGAGAATCCAAGCATTCATCATCGGTGAATTCATGGTTCCCATTTCCTTCCACCATTCTCAAACCTCTTGTACAATATCTTTTTTGAAATCTATACTTTTTACATTATTATTTTATTTATTTATTTATTTATTTTTTGCCGTCGTAAATCTGTTGCTATCGACTCTTTGCTTACTCGTCCGTTCCCAAAATTGGATATCAAGCTTATTAATCTGCCTTAAACTCCTTCATTGTCTTCAATACATTCTTCTCCCTGAAATATTCTTTAAAGAATTTTCTTCCATTTTTTTTTCAATTGACTGTTCTATCGGTAGGTACATCAGGCCTTCATTATCCAGCGACGTACGATGCTCTCTTGAACCAGGGACACAAAATACGTCGCTGTTACTACAGGGTTTTTTTTTCTTTCTTTTTTTGTCAAATCATTTGTTTTGAAGACAGTTCGACCTCTCGCTGCGGACAATTTTGCCAAGCGTTAACGACGAACTCACGCAAGATGGAAATTTTTCATGATGGCTTTAAGCATGCCTTTTTTCAAAACAAATGTCTAAATTGTACACAAAAGAACTTGCGACAGCCAAAATACTAAATCTGGTACCGCTACCTAAAAGGAAACATCGAAGATTAATGAAGACTTCTTCAGAGATCTCTCGAAACATCAACGCAAAGGAATATCTAACATATAAAACAGTAAATCTGGCACAGCTACCGAAAGGAAAACAATGAATATTACTGAAGGGTTGAATAGAATATAGAATTCAGGCCAAAAGCCAAGCACTGGGACCTATGAGGTCATTCAGCGCTGAAAACGGAAATTGATAGTAAAAGGTTTGAAAGGTGTGACAGGAGGAAAACCTCAAAGCAGTTGCATGAAACAATTGTTAGTTGATGGTGGAATGTAAGATGGAAGAAAGAGAATATGCAAAGAGGTACAGTAAAAGGAAACGAAAGGGGTTGCAGCTAGGGGCCGAAGGATGCTGCAGAGAACCTTAGGTACCACCTACAGTGCACTGCATAAGGTGCACTGACGGCGATTAGCACCCTACGGGGCTGAAGATTTTTTTATAGAAGTTTCTCTAGATTCTGAGCAAAAGGAACATGTAACACACAAAACTTTAGGTCCAGTCCAGCTACCGAAAAGGAAAACAAAGAAGATTAATGAAGGTTTTTATGCGCATGTCTCTAAATTCTACGCAAATGAAAACCTAACTCACAAACCACTAAAACTTGTGCAGCTATCGAAAGCAATGGAGATTAATGAAGATTTTCGCTGAGTTCCCTCTTACGATTATAAGAATTCCACTAAAACCGGAACTATATCAAAGCGCTGCCGATGCACGCCCATCAAAAGGAATTCCACTAAAACCGGCTACTATATCACTGCGCTGCTGATCAGCACGCCCATTCAAACGCCAACATGAAGAGATAACTTATATTAATCTAGAATCTCCTACTGTTGCTTCACTATAGAGTCAATACTGAGGTATTTAACTTAATAGAACAGTACTATTCGACAGTATACTTTCAATTCTTCGACTATTATAGCAACGGATGATTGACCATTCGTTTCATTGATATCAATCTTTAATCAATGTTGTTTATTCATTTATTTAATTACTCTCCATTTATTTATTTTACCGTTCTAAACCTTGTTTTCCCAAAAATATTTTTAAATCATTTTTATTAATTTCGTATCGTCATATTATTTTGTAGATTAAACCTCACGATGCATAAACTTTTATGTCGTCTTCAGTAAGCAATAAAAAACGATGACAAAGGACATATTTCCCTGAGAGAGAGAGAGAGAGAGAGAGAGAGAGAGAGAGAGAGAGAGAGAGAGAGAGAGAGAATCGTCCAAACAGCGTGATTGTGCACTTTCACCTCATCTGAGACCAATGTTTTATTTGATTTGTTTTGCCAGTGGCGAGAGGTAAATAAAACGTTCAGATGACATCTATGTCAACAGGAATTAATTCAGGACTGTACCACGGATCAACTGGTGATTTAAAAAAGGAACTGCAATACTATATCTCATAAAAGGAGGCCATAAAAACGCCAAAATAAAGAAAGAAAGTAGTACTATATTTCAGAGACTGCTGTCTCTCTCTCTTTACATACCTGCAGAGAGACAACAGTCTCTGAAATATAGTAGTACTTTATTTTTATATTTTTGGCTTTTTTTACGGGCTCCAGTCATAGTAAGATATATATATAATATATATATTTTATATATATATATATATAGATATCTATCATCATATATACTAATAATAATACTAAAAGGCCCATTAAAACACTGTGGCTTAAAGTTAAGGACTATACTTCGGTGGCCTAAGGGTGGAAGTTGGTCCACTGAAGAAGAAATGTTGAGAAAAACTTATATGATTTAATCTAAGACTGGGGGCTTTTGACAACTAAGAATTCACCTGATGTTTTTGTCTCAGAATGAGACGGAAGACTTGTATACAAAAGATACAAGAGCCGCGCTCTCTCTCTCTTTCCAGAATCTTCCTCATGGTGGAACACTTCCTTCCAACAAGTATGTTTTCGACTGGGAGGGGAATTCGAGTTGTTCCAGGATCCACGAGGGTGTGGCCGAGGAATCTCTCGAATAAAGGTTGGTGTCCACAAGGAGGAAAAAAGTCCTCTGACAGGAAATTGCACGGGAAGTGAGGCGTATCTGTGGTTGCCTTCGGATGTCATTCATTGATGCCATATTGTATCTCGGTGGATATAAGTTCGAGATAAAAAATAATCTCAGTAGCAACAATAATTATTATTAGGTATTAGAAGTCGCGAGTTCAACTCCCCGCTCTCTGCCAACTAGGAATCAGAGGAATGTATTTCTTGTGATTAGAAATTCATTTCTCGATATAATGCAGTTCGGATCCCACAATAAGCTGTAGGTCTCGTTAATAGGTAACCAATTGGTTCCCAGCCAGGTAAAAACATCTAATCCTTCGGGCTAGCCCTAAGAGAGCTGTTCATCAGCTGAGTGGTCAGGTTAAACAAATATGTACATAACTTTTACAGTAATTAGTATGCTCTTCCGTCGAGGGCAGTTCACGTTTACAACTACTTAATAAAATGAATATACGGCTCTAAACCTTATATGAATTCATTTAAATATTCATGAAACGATTGGGTTTAAGTGAAAATCTGTAACCATAAAACCACATCTGAGATTTAAAACTGACCAAACTTTTCCTTCGTTGCAGCATAAAACCAATTCATTACTTGTAAAGCAACTTCAAATGAATTACTGAAAAAATCTTGCTAATGATGTGAAATAGTACAGGCCTCTCGAATGATGTAACATAGTAGAGGTCTCTCCTCTCAAATGATGTGACATAGAGGTCTCTCGTGCCCTTTAAACTGACAATTGTTCTCTGAAGCTTCCTATACATCTCTTTTCAACAAAAGCAAATATTAAAAGTAAGGAATCTCATCATCTCGGTTCCCCGTAACTGTAAATTAATAACCACAGTGAAACGGGTTATAAATAACCCCAGAATAGTTTGCTGCCTTGTGAGTTTAAGCATTAATAGTGACTGAATTTAGAGGAGGGCTCCCAGTCACGACCGACTTGCTTTTTTTCCTTTGTAATCCAATGGTTTAATACTGAGAAATGAGTTTTTTTTTTTTATTTGGTGGGGAAAAATTTTTACCACAGCTTCAGACGAGCTTGAAAATTAAAATAAGTAAGGTAAGTAAAACTTCTTGAGAGTTATCTCGGAAATTCTTCATGTTTAGACGTACCCTTCAAATATGAGGTAGAGTATTTCTCATTAGCCCTCAATTAGAATGTTAAAAAATAACATAAAATACTAAAAATCTCCTGCAAACACACACACTCACACACACACACACACACACACACACACACACACACACACACACACACACACATATATATATATATATATATATACATATATATACATATATATATATATATATATATATATATAATTTGTATATACGTATATACACAAATATGATGTATATATGTGTACGTATATGTATGTATATATACATAAATACATACTTACACGGGCAATATAAGTGTGTTTTAAAATGAAGAAAACAGGTCGTTCTTTAAACTTCGAAGAAGCATCAAGTACCAGACTCAAAAAAACATATCTTCTTTGAAGCGAAATAAAATCGTAGCCACCTACCGCCGGAGTTTAAATGAAGACCTCCAACCAAAACATACTTAAAACAAAGGGCCGTTTTACGCACCTTTGTTTCATGCACCTGATGGAGACCAACCTTCGCTTAAAGCGGAATCTATATAATTCATATACTCGAGAAAGACCGACGGAAAAATCACAAGTGTCGCAATTAACCCGACTTAATTAAGACGAGCTGATAAACAATTATCCTCATTTTTCCACGATCCCGGAGAGGCTGATTTTTAAAACCGCCAATGCCAGATGGGAAGCAGCGCATCTGTCGCTGTGTGTGTGTGTGTGTGTGTGTGTGTGTGTGTGTGTGGTGTGTGTGTGTAAAACACCTGTTGCGAAATTCGTGGGGACCGATGAAGACGCTATCGCCAAAAGGCAATTACGTAACTGCATCATCAGATGGTCTGATCACACAAATATTTTACTCGATCAAAAATCTGGACCGGAACCTCTCTCTCTCTCTCTCTCGTCTTCCCTCCTCTCTCTCTCCTCTCGTCTCTCTCTCTCTTCCTCTCTCTCTGTCTCTCAAGCCGAATCGGTCCTCTTTCTGTTTCCTCAAAAAAAAATAAAAAAAATATTATTTATTTCTCTCACTCTCTCTCAACAGAGTAATCTCGCTTTTCCTCAAAAGAACAATCTCTCTCTCTCTCTCTCTCTCTCTCTCTCTCTCTCTCTCTCTCTCTCAACCGATTTATCTCTGTTCCTCAAAAAAATAGTTTATTTCTCTGTCTCTATCTCTCTATCTCTCTCAACCGAATCATTTCTCTGTTCCTCAAAAAAATATTTCTCTCTCTCTCTCTCTCTCTCTCTCTCTCTCTCTCTCTCTCTCTCTCTCTCTCTCAACAGATTAATCTCTCTCTTCCTCAAAAGAACAATCTCTCTCTCTATTTTACCTCAGCAGAATAACCTCTACCTCATCGTATTTCAATGAATATAATGACCAAGGAGGCCATTGTTCATACAGCAATTTCAAAATCAAAATACGCATTTCAATGAATATAATGACCTAGGAGACCAAGTTCACACAGCAACGTTTGAAACAAAACACCACACTTTAACGAGTGATAATGACCTATGCCTTTTTTTTGACCAAGGTTCATACATTGTACATTTAACGAGCACAATAACCAAGGAGACCAACGTTCATACAGCAATTTCAAAATCAAAATACGCATTTCAATGCGTATAATGACCAAGGAGATCAAGATTCATACATTATACATTTTGACGAGTATAATGACCAAGGAGGCCAATGTTCATACAGCAGCAATTTCAAAATCAAAACAAACACTTCAACAAACAAAACGTCAGGCAAAACGCACAACAAACACCACAAACACCACAAACCAAAATCAAAACATACACTTCAACGAACAAAACGTCAGGCAAAACTCACAACAAACATCACAAACCAAAATCAAAACACACACTTCAACGAACAAAACGTCAGGCAAAACGCACAACAGACATCACAAACATCACAGCTGAAAGTCTGCATCGTTGCAGGTGCTTCAGTGCAAAACTTTAATACCAGCCAGAACATGCAAGAAATTGGAGGAGCATACTAAATAACCGCTTCCAAAAAAGGACCCTTGCAAGCACCTGTAAGTCATAACGAGGAATATGTAAACAAAACATTAATTAAACACGACACCGGACACTCCTTCAGCTTACAGAAACCGTCCCATGGAAGACCTCAGGGCAAAATGACTCTATTGTGATGGAAGTTTCCACTGTGATAGTAATGTCTATTTCTGTGATGGTCTGTAAACAACGACAGTTTGATTTGATTTGATTTATATAGATTTATGGCATTATGCCAAGCACTGGGGCAACTGAGGCCATTCAGCGCTGAAACGGAAATTGGCAGTAAAAGGTTTGAAAGGTGTAACAGGAGGAAAACCTCAAAGCAGTTGCACTACGAAACAATTGTTAGGAGAGGTGGACAGTACAGATGGATGAAAGAGAATATGAACGGGGGTACAGTAAAAAAAAATGAAAGAAGTTGCAGCTAGGGGCCGAAGGGACGCTGCAAAGAACCTTAAGTAACGCATACATTGCGCCCAAAGAGGTACACTGACGGCACTACCCCCCCACGGGGGATGACAGTTTGAAGCCATCAAAAGAAGAAGAAGAAAAAAACAGGTGTTAAACTGGAAAGGATTCGCAGTCCCAATTAAAAAACTGTATATATTCATCTTTATAGCATTATACTACATACTCAATCGTTATTACAAAATCCGAATATTTCTTTAATATCGCCATGGCGTTTGTGACGTTTTATATCTAAATGAAAATTTACTGGATTATCCCTTATTAACTTACACAGATCATTCCAGTCAAAGGTCTAACAAGTCATTTAGCTAATATCATTGCTAATTGATGCCTCCTAAAGGTAATTAAATAAATAAAAATAAGAAAGGAAGGGGCTATTCAAAGTAACCAAAGTACTGCCCCTAACACTGCAATTTCAAGGATGTTTTTGTTGAATATTATTGATACTACTTGTTCCTTATTGGTTTAAAAAATGTACATGCTATAGTGGATTCACATCAACCGTGCATCTGATGTCTAGGCCAGTCCCTTACGACGCTCCTGATTGGCTGTTGATAAGCCAATCATTGTGCTGGAAACTGTCTCTCGAGAGTTCACATAGGCAGGTGTATGTTCCACCTTTCTCCTGAGGATACTTTTGAAAGACGTATCCCCCAGGAGAGATGGAACATACATCTGCCTAAGTGAACTCTCGAGAGAGACTGAGAGTTTCCAGCACTGTGATTGGCTTATCAACAGCCAATCAGGGGCGTCGTAAGGGACTGGCCTAGATGTCACATGCACTGCTGATGTGAATCTACTATAGTTAGTACAGTTGTTTTGGGGAAATGAGATAAAAAAAAAAAAAAAAAAAACTATCATTTTCTAACTTTGCTGATTGAAAACCATCAGAAATTAAGATTAAATATTACAATGCTTTGTGACTTCAACTGATTACTCTACTTCAGTAGCAAGATTCGCCATTTAGTAGACAATGGCAGGCTATTTCTTACAAACTAATTTGAAACTTGACTTTTCTTGTGCTAAATTTTATGGAAGCTTTCATATGCAAATTTGTATGGAAGCTTACTTACGCGAATTCCTTTGGGAGCTTACTTACGCATACTTCTATGGAAGCTTACTCACATTTACTATGGAAGCTTACGCATATTTCTATGGGAGCTTACTTACGCATATCTATATGGCAGCTTACGCATATTCCATGGCAGCTTACGCAAATTTCTATGGCAGCTTACCCATATTTCTATGGCAGCTTACGCATATTCCTATGGCATCTTACGCATATTTCTATGGCAGCTTACGCATATTTCTATGGCAGCTTGCTTACGCATAATTGTATGGAAGCTTACTCATGCACATTTCTTTGGAAGCTTACTTACGCATATTTATATGGAAGCTTACTTACGCATCTTTCTATGGCAGCTGCAATTACCAAGAGTTAAGCCAAGGTATTAATACATCGAATTTAGGCTGCTCCTCTATACGATGGGCCAAGGAAGAGAAGAAAAGAAGGCCATCTCAGCACTAACTATATTAAGGAGCTGTAAGCCTTCAAAGACTCAACAACGCTTTAAAGATGATGATGTGTCGCGGGCAACATTTCGATTCAGTTATGTCATCGACACGAGCCATCGGGTATTGCGTCAGGAGGTATAATATTGGATTTCCTTATAAAATAATAACTATATATTGTATATCTCATATACAATATATACTATATATGTGTGTCTATAGACATGTGTAGGATGTGTGCATGTTATGGTATCATGTGTGTAATATTATATAATATATATATATATTTAATACTATACAAGGAATGCTAAACACTGGCATTATCAAAATAACTTATATGAAAAGAATTGCTCTCCCTGCAGTTCTAATTTCAGTTCAGCGATAAAGGCAACCAATCTTATTTCTCTTGAATTTACCACTAACGAGGTAGAGTTCCACCGTTAAACACAAAGATTATAAACCGCCTATAGTACTAAACAAGGGTCAATGTGACACTTTAACTTCAAAGGGTGCCGACACGGAAACGAGTAGTGCGAACTAACTCCAAATGAGTTTCTAGGACTTGCAAATGAAACAATGATCTCTGCCTGATAGTTTTTGAGAGTTTGAGAGGTGGCCGAAAAGGAGTTCTCAAAAACTGGTTTTGTTTGTTTGTTTGTATGGTGTTTTTGCGTTGCATGGAACCAGTGGTTATTCAGCAACGGGATCAACGGCTTTATACGTGACTTCCGAACCACGTCGAGAGTGAACTTCTATCACCAGAAATACGCATCTCTAACCCCTCAGTGGAATGCCCGAGAATAGAACTCGCGGCCACCGAGGTGGTAGTCCAAGACCAAACCGACCACGCCACTGAGGCGCTTAGTCTCGAACATCGGTGGTAAAAACGAACATCCCTGTATTAGGGAAAAAAAAAAAAAAAAAAAAATTTAGGCAATTTATCAGGAAGCACCAAGGTCCTCTCGTACAGCTGACGTTTATATAATACTGCTCGTCGATGAAGGAAGCCTTAAAAACTAGAGATGGATTTGTTACATTGACGTGTGTAATTGTTACGCGGTCAAAATAAAAAAATAAATTAAATAAAAAAAGCAAATTCGAATGTATAACCAAGTATGCCAAGGTTAAGTATAGTTAATATGTGAAATATGGAGAGAGAGAGAGAGAGAGAGAGAGAGAGAGAGAGGTCCAGTTTTAACCCTTAAACACGTCATAGAACTTAAGTTACAACTTTGACACTAGAAGACAATCTTTCAGAATTTTAAAAAATAAAAAAAAATCACGGTTGTGATCTTATAAGACATTTCTCTTCTAAATACATACATACATACATACATATACATACACATCATCATACATACATATATATATACACACATATATATATATATATATATATATATATATAATATATATATATATATATATATATAGAGAGAGAGGAAGAGGAGGAGAGAAATTAGATGATATAGATTAAGATAGTTAGACAGATTTAATCAAAAGTTATACTTGAACTAACCAAAAATAAAAGCAATTACGCCGACAAATCCTAGCAAGATGCCCCGATCTGAAGCACCGCCCAGTTTAATACCTACCAAAAAAATAATATAAAATAAAAAATAAAAAGTTTTTGAATTGTCGCATCGCCACCAAACGGAATCTCCAATTATCGCTCTGCCACCGACACCGGGAATCCAATAATGAGAAACCATACACTTTAATGAGAGACAACCTTCCAGATATGTCGCAAATATGGCGAAGCTGATGCAGTCTACTTGATTCATGGAATGGGTCTCCAGAGACATAGTAAATGGTAATGAAGCATTTCTCTCGTGGGGGAAAAAATTGTCAATTAAAGCCAAAAACGCCTCTGCTCATTTTTCCTGTTTCCTCAAGAGAGGTGATACGTAAACTGCGTATCTTATGTAGGGATGTTCTATTTTTTATGATATGGAGACAAAGAGGTGATGGCCATATTTGATTTAACAGCATACCTACCGAAAGTTAAAAAAAAAAAACAAAAAAAAAAAACGGGGGGAGAGAGGGACGGGGGGGGGGGGGGCGAAAACTAAACTAATTTAATAAACGATTATGGCCGTAACGCGGAACTTAAAAAAAAAAAAAGGGTGGGAGAGGCAAATTAAACTCATTTGACAAACTTTTATGGCCGGTGACGCGTAACTCAAATATAAATATATATATATGGTATATATATATCTATATATAAATATCTATATATATTAAATATATAAATATGATTATATATATATATATATATAATTATTATATATATATTTATATATAAAATGAAATTCAAAAAGTAAAACTTTAAAAAATTTTCATGAAAATTGTCGGTTGTCGGAAAAATAATCACCTTATTCATGAAAGTTTTACCAATAACAATTAATAAATTGTAATATATTTCACTGATATACATATATAATATATATACACAAACACACACACACACATATATACAGACGAATACATACATACACGCACAAACAGAACAAACACAAGGAGAACGACAGACGGACAGCCAAACACAAGACAAACGGACATGAGAACGACAGACAGACAGACAAACACAAGACAACGACAGACAGACAGACAGACACAAGAGAACGACAGACAGACCGACAGACAAACACGAGAGAACGACAGACAGACAGACAGACATCTCAGAACGCGGAACACCCGAAGTGAACGGACACGACGAGACGCGTGGAACGTGTGAAGGCGGGGGCGTTCCGGTCGATCACCTGATCGGCCGTTTAACCATGAGAGCATCTGTCGCACAAGATCAGTCAACTGTGAGTGTGTGTGAGCTCTAGAGGAAAGAAACCTCAAATAATAATAATAATAATAATAATAATAATAATAATAATAATTAATAATAATTCAATTACCCAAGCGCTCGGCGAAAGATATCTAAAATAATAATATAATAATCATTACGCAACCTCTTAAGCGAAAAACAATTATGATGATATAATAATAATAATAATAATAATAATAATAATAATAATAATAATAAAATAATACTGCAAACCTAAGCATGGCAGGATAGACTATAAGAAAGCCTTCGACATGATACCACACACATGGCTAATAGAATGCCTGAAAATATAATGGGGCCAGATGGAAAACTCCATTCATCTTCCTCAAAAATACAAATGGCGCAACTGGAATACCAATACTTACAAGCTCTGGAATAAGACTAGCAGAGGTTAATATCAGGAGAGGGATCTTCCAGGGCGACTCACTGTCCCCACTACTCTTCGTAGTAGCCATGATTCCCATGACAAAAGTACTGAAGAAGATGGATGCTGGGTACCAACAATCAAGAAAAGAGCAAACAGAATTAACCAATCTGATGTTCATGGACGACATCAAGCTGTATGGTAAGAGCATCAAGGGAAATAGCTACCCTAATCCAGACTGTAAGGATTGTATCTGGGGACATCAGGATGGAGTTTGGAATAGAAAAATGCGCCTTAGTCAACATACAAAAGGGCAAAGTAACGAGACTGAAGGGATAAAGCTACCAGATGGGAGCAACATCAAACACATAGATGAGACGGGATACAATACCTGGGAATAATGGAAGGAGGGATATAAAACACCAAGAGATGAAGGACAACGACCCAGGAAAGAATATATGCAGAGGAACTCAAGGCGATACTCAAGGTCAAAACTCAATGCCGGAAATATGATAAAAGTCATAAACACATGGGGCAGTACAATAAATCAGATACAGCGCAGGAATAGTGGAATGGACGAAGGCAGAACTCCGCAACATAGACCAGAAAAGTAGGAAACATATGACAATGCAACAAAAGCACTACACCAAGAGCAAATACGGACAGACTATACATAACACGAAAGGAAGGAGGGAGAGGACTACTAAGCATAGAGGACTGCGTCAACATCGAGAACAGAGCACTGGGGCAAATACTGAAAACCAGTGAAGACGAGTGGCTCAAGAGTGCATGGGAAGAAGGAACTGATAAAAGTAGACGAAGACCCAGAAATATACAGAGACAGGAGAATGACAGACAGAACAGAGGAATGGTACAACAAACCAATGCACGGACAATACATGAGACACACTAAAGAATTGGCCAGCGATGACACATGGCAATGGTTACAGAGGGGAGAGCTCAAGAAGGAAACTGAAGGAATGATAACAGCGGCACAAGATCAGGCCCTAAGAACCAGATATATCCAAAGAACGATAGATGGAAATAACATCTCTCCCATATGTAGGAAGTGCAATACGAAAAATGAGACCATAACCATATAGCAGCGAATGTCCGGCACTTGCACAGAAACCAGTACAAAAAGAGGCATGATTCAGTAGCAAAAGCCCTCCACTGGAGCCTGTGCAAGAAACATCAGCTACCTTGCAGTAATAAGTGGTACGAGCACCAACCTGAAGGAGTGATAGAAAACGATCAGGCAAATATCCTCCTGGACTATGGTATCAGAACAGATAGGGTGATACGTGCAAATAGACCAGACGTGACGTTGATTGACAAAATCAAGAAGAAAGTATCACTCATTGATGTCGCAATACCATGGGACACCAGAATTGAAGAGAAAGAAAGGGAAAAAATGGATAAGTATCAAGACCTGAAAATAGAAATAAGAAGGATATTTGCCAGTGGAAATTGTACCCATAATCATAGGAACACTAGGCACGATCCCAAAGATCCCTGAAAAGGAATCTGGAAAAACTAGAGGCTGAAGTAGCTCCAGGACTCATGCAGAAAGTGTGATTCCTAGAAACGGCAGCAAAGCACATAGTAAGAAAAGTGATGGAACTCCTAAGGAATGGCATGATGCAACCCGGAACCCCACACTATAAATACACCAGTCGAATTGGAGGACTGTGATAGAGCAAAAATAAAAAAATAAATAATAATAAATAATAATAATAATAATAAATATAATAATAATTACCCAACCCCCCCCCTCTTAGCGGGAAAGAATTTATAATAATAATAATAATAATAAGAATAATAATAATAATAATAATAATAATAATAATAATTACCCAACCTCTTAGCCAAAGATTTGAAATAGTAATAATAATAATAATAGAATTACCCAAGCTCTCACCGAAACAAATCTCAAATAAAAATAAATCAGTCAATCTCATTTTCTGATTAATTCGTTACGAGTTCATAAAAACAACGAAATCGAGACAATTTAAGTCAGAAAAACAATGACATCAAAATATTTTCATAAATAAAAACAATGACAACAAGAAAATATCCATACATAAACAACGAGAGAGAGAGAGAGAGAGAGAGATTTCAAGCTATGTTGTACTGCCTTCCTCAGGGAAACTTCCTCAGCTCTGCGGTGGAGGGAATACAAAGACTGGGCAGTGACGCCCTCCACAGCAAAATATTGCTGATACTGCAAAATGGGTGCCAGGAGTTATATCTTGAGGGGTGCAGGCACTTGAACATGATTCCAGAAGTTACCTACATAGCTGCATTAAGAGTTTATAATCATGAGAAGTTGGACAGCAAGATTCTAGGAAGAAAGTATAGGTATGGAGGTATTTGAAACAACTGGATATAGCTGTCCATCAAACGTACTAAACTGATTCAAATCTATGTCATTTCTTGCAGACGAAATCCGTTGTCAGTTTTGACAGCGAAAACTTGCGTCATTTTCGGCAGACGAAACCCGTTGTGTCATTTTTGGCAGACGAAAACCGTCGTGTCATTTTTGGCAGACGAAAACCGTCGTGTCATTTTTGGCAGATAAAATCCGTTGGGTCATTTTTGGCAGACAAAAACTTGTGTCATTCTTGGCGGAAGAAAAACCGTTGTACCCGACTCCAGTCCTACTTCGTAGAGCTGAAAGTTATACTGCACTTTTAACGTACAGGTATCAAAAGCATTAGCAGTAAACGAGGCTTAGACACTAACTGAACACGTCCCGTCCAGTTCCAGATCACTGAACGAAACCTCTTTAACACAAGAAAGGGATTTATTGCAAAAGGGGGCCAGAAATTCGACGTTTCTCAAGCGCTAAAGCTGACCAGTGAGATAAGTTACGCGTGTCAGGCCCCGTTAACTGAATGGGGGTGACACCAGCATGAAACAGAGAGAGAGAGAGAGAGAGAGAGAAGCTGAACAGAGAGCGGAACATCTCTGTAAGTCGAGGAGATCATTGACCAGTAAAGTGACGCCACCAAATCTTTCTCAATTAATCGATCTGTTCTTCGAATAAATAGCATGAAGAAGGAGTGAGAGAGAGATTATCAATACAGTTTTACCAGACCGCTGAGCTGATTATCAGCCCTCACTCGGCTGACCAGGAGGGCTTGATTTCGCTTACATTTTTTCCTTATATTTTGTCGATTAAATTACAGAGAGAGAGAGAGAGAGAGAGAGAGAGAGAGAGAGAGAGAGAGAGAGATTTTCCGACCTGTGATAAACCAGGCAGAACCAAATTCAACAGGAGACATTGACATTGGCATAGGAGAGGCATACGCTCGTCTGTTTCTTAGATTAGCAATTACAGAACGAGAAAAACTACATGAGAATACGCTAATAAATGAGGCATGAATGAGGCAGAAGCCTTTACCTCTCTAAGAACACTCAAGTTCTTTGATTCTTTAGATCGAGACCTTCCATCCATGAGAAGGCGACGACCTCAGCAAGTGGTAATATTGAGGAATCTTTCTTTGAAATACATTTTTTTTTTCATATATGACAACAATAATCAGAGAGTGCAATTACTGCAAATAACCTTCGTCTTATTCGGAACAGAAACGACATATTTCAGAAAACACTTAGGAAAGAAAAATTTAGCGACACGAAAAAATATCAAAGTTCTATAAGAACAAAACGTCACCAACTGACCTAAGGTCAATTGTCAAAATGTGCCAGACGTAATAATGAAACAAACTTTTTTTTTACCACCACCTTCAATGCTAGCGAGGTTATAAAAAAATAGTAATCTAATTAATTCGAACTTGACCAAATGACCTACGGTCAAGTTCCTAACGCGCCTGACTTTATGCTGAAACAAAAGATCTAATCTGTATACAATACTATAAAGGTAAACAAGTAGCTTTTAAAAGACCTTGAACTTTTACTATATGACTCGGGGACGGAGTCAAAATGTGTTCAAACTAATGCTGAAACATTGGAACAAATTTGAGGACATCCACCTGAATGTAGGCAACATTGGAACAAATTTGAGGACATCAACCTGAATGTAGGCAACATTGGAACAAATTGAGGACTCAACTGAATGTAGGCAACATTGGAACAAATTTGAGGACATCCACCTGAATGTAGGCAACATTGGAACAAATTTGAGGACATCAACCTGAATGTAGGCAACATTGGAACAAATTTGAGGACATCAACCTGAATGTTGGCAACATTAGAACAAATTTGGGGACATCAACCTGAATGTAGGCAAACTTATATGTTAGCTATATGTTAAAATACAAAATTAGAGGGCAGCTCGGAAGAAAGATAAATGAATTGGCATACAGACACAAGGATACTGATATAAGCGGCAACCTTGACAGTTTTGCTGTGGAATCTTCCATGAATGAGACTGCTAAAACATTAATAAGTAAGTAAATAAATAAATAAATAAATAAGTAAATAAAAGTAAAAACACGCATAAGACCAATGATAGGAGTGGCACCCAGGACAGTTTTGTTGTAAATTGTAGACAGCAACATAAAAATAGTAATACATAAATAAATAAATAAATATATATATGATATAAATAAATAAATGAATGAATAAGAGTACAAAGACATTTCTTTGTTAACACCACACATTGGACTCGTCTAGGCCTGGTGTACAAAAAAAAAAAAAAGAAAAAAAAAAGGAGGACCTTCACTGTATGATGAATGAAGATTGGAACACATTTGCTATAACGCTAGTCGATCAATCAGCAACGTTGGATCTGGTGGGTTATTTGACTGTGATAAAAAAAATATATAAATAAATAAAAAAGGGCCCACCCTATTCAAATCAAAACAATAAAAAAAAACTTCTATTATTAGAACTATTACTGGAGATGGGAAATATTTGAACAATTACTCTATCTATATACTTTAAGTATTTCGTTAACTACCATTGCCGTCACAAAATATACTGGCTTAATCAAAAGCTGAATATATTACCATTGATCCATTACACTATATACTTTACATTTCACGTAAACCGCCATTGCTGTCACAAAATATATTAATAAAAAGCCTAATATATTAACATTTTAACCCTAGCATTCTCTAACTACTTGGCAACATTAGGAAAATAAAACCAATCACACGGTGACCACACATTTTTCCGCTAAGGGCAGGGCAAACCAACATCTCCTTCATTCTCAAGTTCAAAGACCTAACTTTATTCCCAAGTTAAATACCTAACTTTATTCTCAAGTTAAATACCTAACTTTATTCTCAAGCTCAAAAACCTAACTTTATTATCAGGTTCAAAGACCTAACTTTATTCTCAAGTTAAATGACCTATCTTTATTCTCAAGTTAAATGACCTTACTTTATTCCCAAGTTCAAAGACCTAACTTTATTCTAAGGTTAAATGACCTAACTTTATTCCCAAGTTCAAAGACCTAACTTTATTCTCAAGTTCAAAGACCTAACTTTATTCTCAAGTTAAATGACCTAACTTTATTCCCAAGTTCAAAGACCTAACTTTATTCCCTCAAGTTCAAAGACCTAACTTTATTCTCAAGTTCAAAGACCTAACTTTATTCTCAAGTTCAAAGACCTAACTTTATTCCCAAGTTCAAAGACCTAACTTTATTCTCAAGTTCAAAGACCTAACTTTATTCCCAAGTTCAAAGACCTAACTTTATTCTCAAGTTCAAAAAACCTTTAATTTTTCTCAAGTTTCAGACCTAACTTTATTCCCCAAGTTCAAAAGACCTAACTTTATTCAAGTTCAAAGGACCTAAACTTTATTCTCAAGTTCAAAGACCTAACTTTATTCTCAAGTTCAAAGACCTAACTTTATTCTCAAGTTCAAAGACCTAACTTTATTCTCAAGTTCAAAGACCTAACTTTATTCTCAAGTTCAAAGACCTAAATTTATTTTCAAGTTTCAGACCAACTTAATTCCCAAGTTCAAAGACCTAAACTTTATTCTCAAGTTCAAGACCTAACTTTTTTTAAACCCAAGTTCAGACCTAACTTTCTTCTTCAGTTCAAAAGACTACTTTTATTCCCAAAAGTTCAAAGACTAACTTTTTTATTCCCAAGTCAAAGAACTAACTTATCTCAAGTTCAAAGACCTAAACTTAATTCAAGTTCATTCTAACTTTCTCAAGTTCAAAGACCCTAACTTTAATTCCAAGTTCAAAGTTCACCTAATTCAACTTTATTCCCAAGTTCAAAGAACCTTAACTTTAAATTCTCAAGTTCAAAGACCTAACTTTATTCTCAAGTTCAAAGATCTTTAAACTTTATTCCCAACCTTCAAAGACAAATAACTATTCCCCAAGTTCAAAGACCTAATTTATTCTCAAGTTCAAAGACCTAACTTTAATTCCTTCCACCGTTTCTAAGTTTCAAAACCTAACTTTATTCCAAGGTCAGAACCTAAACTTTATTCCAAGTTCAAAGACCTAACTTTATCCAAGTTCAAAGAACCCTCTTTAATTTTTCCCAAGTTTCAACGACCTAACTTTATTCCCAAGTTCAAAGCATACACTTTTTCCCAAGTTCGAGGAGAGCTACCTTTTTTCTCAGTTTCAAAGACCTAACTTTATCTCAAGTTCAGAGACCGAACTTTATTCTCAATTTAAAGACCTAACTTTATCTCAAGTTCAAAGACCTAACTTTATTCTCAGTTCAAAGACCAACTTTTTCCCAAGTTTCAAAGACATACTTTATTCTCAAGTTCAAAGACCTACTTTTAAATACCAAGTTCAAAGACCTAACTTTATTCTCAAGTTCTAGACCTAACTTTTATTCCCTAAGTTTCAAAGACCTAGCTTTAAATTCTCAAGTTCAAAGACATAACTTTATTCCGCGAATTTCAAAGACCTAACTTTTTTCCCGGTTCAAAGACCCTAACTTTTATTCCAAGTTCAAAACCTAACTTTATTCCCAGTTCAAATCCTAACTTTATTCTCAAGTTCAAAGACCTAACTTATTCTCAGTTCAAAGACCTAACTTTTATTCTCAGGTTAATATGAACCTAACTTTATCCCAAGCTTCAAAGACCTAACGTTATCTCAAGTTCAAAGACCTAACTTTATTCCGCAGTGCAAAGAAAAGAAGAAGAAAGAAAAGAGACAAATAAAGAAAGAAAGAAGAAAAGAAAGAAAAAAGAAAAAACAGAGAGAAAGTAATAGAAAAGAAAAAGAACAAAAAAAAATAAAAAGAAGAAGAAGAAAAGCAAGTAAAAAAAGAAAAGAAATAGAAAGGATAGAGAATAAAAAGATAATAAGAAGAAAAAAAAGTAAAAGAAAAAGAAGAAAGAAAAGAAAAAAAAGAAAGAAGATAAAAAGAAAAGAAAAAGAAAAAAAAAATAAAAAAAAAGAAGAATCTGAAAAAGGAAGAAAGAAAAAATAAGAAAAAAAAAAAAAAAAGAATGGAAAAAGAAAAAAAAAAAAAGAAAAAAAATCAAGAAGATAAAAAAGAAGTAAGAAAGAAGAAAAGAGACAAAGAAAGAAAAAAAAAATATAAAAAGAAAAAAAAAAGAGAATAACAAATAAAGAAAAAGAAAAAAAATAAAAACCCTAACTTAATCCCAAGTTCAAAAAGACCTAACTTTAATACCAAGTTTCAAAGACTACACTTTATTCCCAAGTGCAAAGAACTAACTTTAATACCAAGTTCAAAGACCTAACTTAATACCAAGTTCAAAACTACTTTAGGTCTCAAGTCAAAGACCTAACTTTATTCTCAAGTTCAAAGACTAACTTTAAATCCCAGTTCAAGACCTAACTTTAATTTCTCAAGTCAACAGACCTAACTTTTTATTCCCAAGTTCAAGACCAATTTACTTTAAATTCCAGTTCACCAGACCTAAACTTTCATTCCCAAGTTCAAAGACCTTAAAACTTAAATTCTCAAGTTCAAAGAACCTAACTTTTTATTCCCCAGAGTTCAAAAGACCTAACTTTAAAATTCTCAGTTAAAAGACCTAACTTTATTTTCAAGTTCCCAAAGACCTTAACTTTAAATTCCCAAGTTAAAGACCTAACTTTATTTTCTCAAAGTTCAAAAGAAGCCTAACTTTTATTGCCTCAAAAGTTCTAAAACCTAACTTTATTCTCAGGTTAAATTGACCTTAACTTTAATTTCCCAAGTTCAAAGACCCTAACTTTTATTCTCTAAGTTCAAAGCCTAACTTTATTCCCAAGTGCCAACGACCTTTAACTTTATCCCAAGAGTTCAAAGACCTAACTTTAATTCTTTCAAATTGTTCCCAAAGACCTTAACTTTAAATTCCCAAGTTGCAAAGACCTAACTTTATTCCCAAGTTCAAAGACCTAACTTTAAATTATCAAGTTCCAAAGACCTTAACTTTAAATTCTCAAGTTCCCAAGAGACCTAACTTTTCTCAAGTTCCCAAAGAACCTAAACTTTAATCCCCAAAGTTCAAAAACCTAACTTATTTCTCAGTCAAAAGACCTAACTTTAATCCAAGTTCAAAGACCTTAACTTTTATTCCCAATGGTTCAAAGCCTAACTTTAATTCCCAAGTTCAAAGACCTAACTTTATTCCCTCAAGTTCAAATAAGACCTAAACCTTTAACTTTCCCAAGTTCAAAGACCTACAACTTTAATTCTCAAGTTTCAAAGACCTAACTTTATTCTCAAGTTCAAAGACCTAAACTTTAATTCCCAAGTTCAAAGACCTAAACTTTATTCTTCGAAATTCAAAGACCTTACTTTAAATTCTCAAAGTTCAAAATGACCTAACTTTATTCCCTCAAGTTTAAATGGCCTAAATACTTTATTTCCAAGTTCAAAGACCGCTAACTTTAAATTCCGCAAATTCAAAGACCTTTACCAAATTATTCTCAAGTTTCAAAGAACCTAAAACTTTAAAATTCCCAAGTTCCCAAAGACTTCTAAAACTTTATTCCCAAAGTTCATAAGAAACCTAACTTTATTCTCAAGTTCCAAAAGACCTAAACTTTATTTCCTCAACCCGTTTCAAAGACCATAACTTTATTCTCAAGTTCCCAAAACCTAACTTTATTCTCAAGTTCAAAGACCTAACTTTAATTCTCAAGTTCAAAAGGACCTAACTTTTATTCTCCAAATTAAATGACCTTAACTTTAAATTCTCAAGTTCGAGAACCTAACTTTATCTCCAGTCAAAGACCTTAACCCTTTAATTTCTCAAGTTAAAAGACCTAACTTTAATCCCAAGTTCAAAAAGACCGCTAACTTTTATTCTCAAATTCAAAGACCTAACTTTATTCTCAATTCAAAGACCCTAACTTTAATTCTCAAGTTTTTAAATTGACCCTAACTTTATTCTCAAGTTCCAAAAGACCTAACTTTATTCTCAAGTTCAAAGACCTTAACTTTTTCTCTAAGTTAAAATGACCTAGACTTTAAATTCCTCAAAGTTCAAAAGACCTAACTTTATTTCTCAAGTTAAAGTGACCTAAAACATTTATTCTCAGTTAATGACCTTAACTTTATTTCTCAAAGTTCAAAGACCAACTTTAATTCCTTTCAATTTTAAATGACCTAACTTTAATTCTTAAAGTTCAAAAGACCTAAACTTTTATTCCCAACAAGTTCCAAAAGATCCTAACTTTATTCTCAATTCAAAGACCCAACTTTATCCCTCGAAGTTCAAAGACCTAACTTAAATCTCAGTTCAAAAGACCTAACTTTATTTCTCAAGTTCAAAAGGACCTAAATCTTTAATTCCTCAAGTTCAAAGACCCTAACTTTAATTCCCAAGTTCAAAGACCTTAACTTAATTCCCAAGTTCAAAGAACCTAAACTTTATTCCCTCAAAGTTCAAAGAACCTAACCTTTAATTTCCCAAGTTCAAAGACCTTAAAATTTATTCCCAAAGAGTTCCAATAAGACCTTTAACCTTTATTCCCTCAAGTTATCAAAAGGACCTAACTTTATTTCTCAAGTTCAAAGACCTAAACTTTTTCCCAAGTTCAAAAGACCTAACTTTATTTCCCTCAAGTTTCAAGAGCCTAAACTTTATTCTCAAGTTCGAAGACCTAATTTTATTCTTCACCAGTTCAAAAGACCTTAACCCTTTAATCCCAAGTTCAAACAAAAGGACCCTAACTTTTCCCAAGTTCAAAGACCTAAACTTTTAATTTTTCAAGTTCAAAGACCTAACTTTATTCTCAAGTTCCAAAGACCGTATACTTTAATCCCAATCAAAAGACCTAACTTTATTCCCAAGTTCAAAGGACCTAACTTTATCTCAATTTCAAAGACCTAACTTTAATCCCAAGTCAAAGACCCGTAACTTTAATTCCCAAGTTCAAAGACCTAACTATTCCCAAGTTCAAAGAACCCCTAAAACCTTTTTTTTTTTGGCCCAATTCAAAAGACCTAACTTTATTCTCAAGTTCAAAAAAAAGACCTAAAACTTTATTCCAAGTTAAAGACCTAACTTTAATTCCCAAGTGCAAAGACCTAACTTTATTCCAATTCAAAGAAACTAACTTTATTCTCAAGTTCAAAGACCTAACTTATTCCACACTTCAAAGACTAACTTAATTCCAAGTTCAAAGACCTAACTTTATTCTCAAGTTCAAAAAAGACCTAACTTTATTCTCAAGTTCAAAGACCTAACTTTATTCTCAGGTTCAAAGACCTAACTTTATTCCCAAGTTCAAAGACCTAACTTTATTCTGCAAGTTCCAAAGACCTAACTTTATTCCCAAGTTCAAAAAAGACCTAACTTTATTCTCAAGTTCAAAGACCTAACTTTATTCTCAGGTTCAAAGACCTAACTTTATTCCCAAGTTCAACAGACCTAAACTTTGTTATTCTTCCCAAGTTCAAAAGACCTAACTTTATTCCCAAGTTCAAAAGACCTAAACTTTATTCTCAGTTTCAAAGACCTAACTTTTATTCAAGTTCAAAGACTAACTTTATTTCCCAAGTTCAAAGACCTAACTTTATTCTCAATTCAAAAAGACCTTAATTTATTCTCAAGTTCAAAAGACCTAACTTTATTCAGGTTTTAAATGACATAACTTTAAATTCCCAAAGTTCAAAGACCTAACTTTATTTCCCAAGTTCAAAGACCTAACTTTATTCTCAAGTCAAAGACCTAACGTTAAATTCAAGTCAAAGACCTAAACTTTATTCCCAAGTCAAAGATCCTACTTTATTCGTCAAGTTCAAAGACCTAATTTTCTTTCAAGTTCAAAGACCTAACTTTATTCTCAAGTTCAAAGACCTAACTTTATTCCCAAGTTCAAAGACCTAACTTTATTCTCAAGTTCAAAGACCTAAACTTTCTTCTCAAGTTAAAGGACTAACTTTATTCCCTTCAAAGTTCTTTTTAAGAACCTAACTTTATTCTCAAGTTCAAAGACCTAAAACTTTATTTTCTTCACAAGTTTCAAAGAACCTAACTTTATTCCCAAGTTCAAAGACCTAACTTTTATTCTCAAGTTCAAAGACCTAATTTATCTTTCACGTTTCAAAAGAACCTAACAGTTAAAAATTCTCAGAGTTTTCAAAGACCTAACTTTATTCTCAAGTAAAGACCTAACTTTATTCTCAAGTTCCAAAGAACCTAACTTTATTCTCAAGTTCAAAAGACCTAACTTTTATTCTCAAGTTAAAGGACTAAACTTTATTCTCAAGTTCAAAGACCCTAACTTTCTTTATTAAATTCAAGTTCAAAGAAACCTAACTTTATTCTCAAGTTTAAAGGACCAATAATTTAATTTAAATCAAGTTCAAAGACCTTTTAACTGTTAAATTCTCAGGTCAAAGATCCTAACTTATTCTCAGTTCAAAGGACCCAAAAACTATTTCCAAGTTCAAGATCCTAACTTTATTCAAGGTCCCAAGACCTAAACTTTATTCTCAAAGTTCAAAAGACCTAACTTTAATTCCCAAGTTCCAAAGAACCAACTTTTTCTTCCCAAGTTCAAAGACCTAACCTTTATTTCTCAAGTTCAAAAGACCTCAACCTTGTAATTTCCCAAGTTCAAAGACCTAACTTTAATTCCAAGTTCAAAGGGAACCTTTAAACCCTTTAAATTCCTCAAGTTCAAAGACCTCCCTTTTTAATTTCCCAATTCCAAAGACTAACTTTATTCCCAAGTTCAAAAGGGAACCTTCTTTAATTCTCCGTTCAAAGACCTAACTTTTTCCCAATTTCAAAGTTTCGAAGAAAACCCTAATTTTATTCTCCAAGTTCAAAGAACCTAACTTTAATTCCCAAGTTTCAAAGACCTAACTTTATTCCCAAGTTAAAGGACCCTAACTTTTAATCCCAAGGTTCCCCCAAAGACCTTAACTTTAGTCTGCCAAGTTCAAAAGACCCTAACTTATTCTCAAGTTCAAAGAACCTAACTTTTAATTCCAAGTTCAAAAAGACCTTTAACCCAACTTAATTTCCCAAGTTTCAAAGACCTAACTTTTCTTCCCAAGGTTCAAAGACCTAACTTTATTCTCAAGTTTAAAAAAGAAAAACCAAACTTTATTCCCAAGTTAAAGGACCTAAATTTATTCCCAAGTGCCAAAGACCCTAACTTTATTCCCAAGTTCCAAAGACCTTAACTTTTTCTCAAGTTCCAAAGGACCTAACTTTTCTTCTTCCCAAATTCAAAAGACCTTAACTTTATTCCCAAGTTTCCAAAGATAACTTTATTCTTCAAGTTTCAAAGGACCTAAATTTATTCTCAAGTTCAAAGGACCTAACTTTATTCCCAAGTTCAAAAGACCTTAACTTTATTCCAAGTTCAAAGACCTAAACTTTATTCCCAAAAGTTCAAAGGACCAATTTTAACTTTAATTCTAAAGTTCAAGAAACCTTAACTTTATTCTCAAGTTCAAAGACCTAACTTTATTCCCAAGTTCAAAGACCTAACTTTATTCCCAAGTTCAAAGACCTAACTTTATTCTCAAGTTCAAAGACCTAACTTTATTCTCAAGTTCAAAGACCTAACTTTATTCCCAAGTTCAAAGACCTAACTTTATTCCCAAGTTCAAAAAGCCTAAACTTTATTCTTCAAGTTTCAAAAGAACCTAACTTATCCCCAAGTTTCAAAAGACCTAACTATTATTCCCAAGTTTTCAAAGACCTAACTTTTATTCCAAGGCAAAGACCTAAACTTTAATTCTCAAGAAAAGGACCTAAACTTTATTCTCAGGTTAAATGACCTAACTTTATTCCCTTCAAGTTCAAAGAAAAACCTAACCTTTTATTCCAAAGTTGCCAAAGAAACCTAACTTTTAATTCTTTCAAGTTGCAAAGACCTAACTTTATTCTCAAGTTCAAAGACCTAACTTTATTCTCAGGTTAAATGACCTAACTTTATTCCCAAGTTCAAAGACCTAACTTTATTCTCAAGTCAAAATATCTAACTTTATTCTGAAGTCCAAAGACCTAACTTTATTCTCAAGTTAAAAGATCATACCTTAACTAGCTAATCTGAAAACGTTCTAAACTCTTTTAATTGGAATTGGAGTAAAAAGATTTAAGTCAAATGTCAAACACTGGGAACTATGAGGTGATTCAGCGCTTGCAAAGGAAATGGAGAGTAAAAATGTTTGAAAGGTGGAACAGGGAGGAAAACCTTAAAGTAGTTGCACTATGAAACACTTGTTAGAAGAGGGTTGAGGAGAGGAAGATAATAAAGCGAGTATGAAAGGAGGTACGGTAAAAGGAATGAAAGGGCTTGCAGCTAGGGGACGAAGGGACACTGCATAGAACCTTAAAAAAAAAACTGGTAAAAAAATTTTTTTATGAAGCTATGAATACCACAACCACCAAGGAAGTTACTAGACCTGCCTCGACACATGAAAACGTAAAGGAAACATTTCAACACTATTCAGCAAAAGTATTATTCCCGAAGTCTTCGCACTATGAACCTGTAGTAGCCATATTTATCCCAACTTGAATATAATGCGGTTATAAATTACGACTGGGCCCATATAAAAAGATTGTAAATTATGTCTACTTCAACATGAAAGGGTTATAAATTATGACAGTCCCACTCCACTAAGAGCTATAAATTAAGACTAGTTCAATATTATAGCCGTTATAAAGTCAAAGCTAGTTAGTAGATGGTTACTGAATAGGGTATAGTCTACTACTGGTTCAAGTAGTAATGTTTTGTTATAAGGTTAACAATTGAAAACAGATTAAAATAAATACTACTTCATATATAAAAACTTTCATGGGACAACCTAGCAGCATTTGGTACAACAACAACAACAACAACAACAATAATAATAATAATAATCCAAAGAAACCTCATAATCGCATGAGTTAATAAAATAAAATGGAAAAGTAAATGGAAAAGGTATTCAGATTGACAAGGAGGACCGTGCAGGTCTTCGAAAGCTTTCTGCTTTGTATTTTAAATAACAAGATCAGACATATTATTGTGGATTTACTTTTCCAAATAATAATAATAATAATAATAATAATCTACAGTCACCAAAATCAGCCCAAGATTCCCTCCTTAACAGGTGAAGAAGACTAATCGGGATCAGCACCTCGCCTGGGTGGAGTCGCCCCACCATCCCCCCCCCCCCCCCCCCACACCACACAAAATGCCTGGGAAACTGATCACAGGGGATAAAAGAGGATATACCTCCCACTTTGTCAAATGCAAAAACCCCGCCTTCCGCCACCATTGCTCACGGCAAGAGATGATTTACAATCATCGACAAGGCCTCCCCCCCCCCCCTTTAAGGAGGCATCCATAGAGGGATTATTACCCATGGAGGGATTACTCATTGAGGGGATTGACTGCAAATCGCTTCGAGGCCTCGTCGTTTACATTCCAATTCGACGGGATGGTATGGACACGTACAGTACATTGCTTCTCCATAATAGGTTCATGTGCGGTTTTGTGTTCTTGCTTATCTTTTATTTTATCTTTTTATTAATTAATATAAGCGGTATTTTACTCGCATAAAGCATAAGCTTTCCATTACGCGAAAAAAAAGGTTGAGAGAGAGAGAGAGAGGAGAAGAGCGAAGAGAGAGAGAGAGAGAGAGAGAGAGAGAGAGAGAGAGAGACTTAATAAAAACAAATGCTATCTTAGACACCAAAGAGCAATGCAAAAGAGAGGGAAAGACTTAAAAATAAATTTTGTTTTAGACACCGAAGGGCAATGAGAGAGAGAGAGAGAGAGAGAGAGAGAGAGAGAGAGAGAGAGACTTAATAAAAACAAATGGTATATAGACAACCAAGTGAAAAAAAAATCAAAATGCAAAAAGAGGCAGAGAGACTTTTCAAAAATGTTGTTTTAGACACCGAAGGGCAATGAGAGAGAGAGAGAGAGAGAGAGAGAGAGAGAGAGAGAGAGAGAGAGAGAGAGAGAGAGTAGTGGGGATATTATTTTTTTAAAAATCATTTCAAAAACCAAAGTGTGCTCATGGACACCATCAATAATCATTTCCAATATTCATGTAGATGTAGCGGGCGAGACTGAATACGAATATGCAAGACGCCCCAAAAAGGGACGGACCCCAGGAAAAAAAAAAATAATAATAAAAAAAAAACATAATTATACAGCGAGTTATCACCCAATAGTTCCCGGTTCACGTAGCTACAGGGTGACGACACACCAGCCTAAGTTTCTTCGCGAAGGTTAAATTTGAATCAATATAAAGACAAAGACGTAAGTACTTTCTGCCACTTTCACCTGCAGTCACACACGACCATCCATCCCCCCCCCCCCCCCCATACACACACAACAGCGCATGCTGCTGCTGCTGCTGCTGCTGTTGTCCTTTCATTACGCTGACTGACCAACAATAAATCACAGCATCCCACTACCTTCAAGATGGCGGTTAAAACCGCACCTTCTTCTTCCTCTTAACCACCGACATAACAACGTTCTTTATATAGCCAGCTCGACGTCGAGGTGTGACTCACCCTTCTCTCTCTCTCTCTCTCTCTCTCTCTCTCTCTCTCTCTCTGTCCCTCGAGGCTCAAGGAGGACCCACAAACAAGACCAGATCCATTCGGAGATTCCTGAAGGAAATAGCAACAGGGGTGGCGCCAGCCATCCTAGACCACCTTCTTCTTCATCTTCTCACCGGGAGTGGTGGTGGTGGTGGCGACCAGGATACGCCCTTACACAGCCGAAGGCTCCTAATGGCTGTTTTGCTTTACGCTAAGACATTGGAGAGAGAGAGAGAGAGAGAGAGAGAGAGAGAGAGAGAGAGAAGTGGGCGGGGGGGTGGGGGGGAGGGGTGGCCTTTTAAAGAATGTTACTCTAGATACCTAGATACCAACGTGCAATTGAGAGATTTTTTAAAATGTTATTTGGACACCAAAGTGCAATGAAGAGAGAGAGAGAGAGAAGAGAGAGAGACTTTAAAAACTAAAATTGTTTATTTTGACACCAAAGGTTGCAAGATGAAGAGAGAGGAGAAGAGAGAGAGAGAGAGAGAGAGAGAAGATTGAGAGAGAGAGAGACTTAATAAACTAATTGTTTTAGACAGAAGGTGCAGAGAGAGAGAGAGAGAGAGAGAAGAGAGAGAGAGAAAGAGAGAGAGAGGAGAGGAGAGAGAGAGAGAGATTAAAAACTATTGTTTTAAAAAGACACGCCAAGGTGCAAGTGGAGAGAGGAAGAGAGAGAGAGAAGAGAGAGAGACAGAGAGAGGAGAGAACTTAAAAACTATTGTTTTAGACACCAAGGTGGCAGTGAGAGAGAGAGAGAGAGAGGAGAGAGAGAGAGAAGAAGAGAGAGAAGAGACTTTATAAGAGAGACTTAAAAACTAACCTTGTTTTAGTCACCAAAGTGTGGGGGGGAGAATTCCGGGTTGAGAGAGAGAGAGAGGGAGAGCCAAGATTAGTTGTTGAAGACTTTAAGGGAAACTTATTGGTTTTAGACCTTCCCAAGGTTTGCCAAGAAGAGAGAGAGAGAGAGAGAGAGAGAGAGAGAGAGGAGAGAGAGAGAAGGACTAAAAACTTAATTGTTTTGACCACCCAGGTGCCCAGGAGAGAGAGAGAGAGAGAGAAGAGAGAGAGAAGAGAGACCTTAAAAACTCTTGTTTTATACACAAGGGTGCAGAGAGAGAGAGAGAGAGAGAGAGAAGAGAGAGAGAGAGAGAGAGAAAGAGACTTAAAAACTATTTGTTTTAGACACCAAGGTGCAGAGAGGAGCGAAAAGAGGAGAGAAGTAGAGAGAGAGAGAGAGAGAGAAGAGACTTAAAAACTTATTGTTTAGACACCAAGGTGCAGAGAGAGAGAGAGAGAGAGAGAGAGAGAGAGAAAGACCTTAAAAAAACTATTGTTTAGACACCAAAGGTGCAGCGAGAGAGAAGAAGATGAGAAGAGACCTTTAACAACTTATTGTTTTAGCCACACCAGGTTTGCAGAGAAATTGAGAGAGAGAGAGAGAAGAACTTTAAAAACTAATTTGTTTTCCGACACCAAGGTGCAGGAAGAGAGAGAAGAGAGAGGGGGGGAGAGAGAAGAGAGAGAGAGAGAGAGAGAAGAAGACCTTAAAAACATTGTTTTAGTCACAAGGCGTTTGCCAAGAGAGAGAGAGAGGAGAGAGAGAGAAGAGAGCTGAGAGAGAGAGAGAGAGAAAGGACGTTAAAAACTATTGTTTTAGAACATCAATAGGTGCAATAGAGATGAGGAAAGAGAGTAGAGAGAGAGAGAGAGAGAAGAGAGAGAGAGAGAGAGAGAACTTTAAAAACCTAAATTGTTTTTAAAGACACCAAGCGGTTTTGCAGAGAGAGAGAGAGAGAGAGGAGAGAGAGAGAGAAGAGAGAGAGAGAGAGACTTGAAAAACCTATTTGGTTTAGGTTCATTCCCAAGGTTCAAGAGAGAGAGAAAGAATGAGAGACTTGAAAACTTACCTGTTTAGATCCCACCATGGATTAGAGAGAGAGAGAGAGAGAGAGAGAGAGAGAGAGAGAGAGAATTAAATTTTAAAATAATTCAAGTGCCATAGTGAGGAACTTTAAATTAAATTGTTACTTTAGGCTCCAAAGTTGGATATTAGAGAGAGAGAGAGAAGAGAGAAGAGAGAGAGAGAGAGAAACTATATTATAATATTGAGTTGCGGGGGGAGGGGGTTCCAAAGATTGTTGTTAATTTGGGGGTCTTTCGTTTCTCTCTTAATTATCGCCCCGGTTGCCCTCTGATGTTATATTTCTCGACGGAGCAAAAGGTTATCTATCTAATTGTTAAACTAGTCGGAAATTTTGGTTTCTTGCTTCCGTTTAATTCCTATATTGGAAAAGTCCTTTTCACCGCGGGTTTATTTGTGTGGCTTCCAAACGGTCCCCCTTGTTTGGTCAATGAAATTTTTCCTGGGAAAAGGTAATTGTTTCCAAATTAAAACGTTCTAACCCATTCCTTCGGTGTGGCTCTTCCACTAGAATTGCATACAATAATATATATATTATATATAAATATATATTATATATATATAAATATATATAATATATATAATAATATAATATATTATACAAAGCAATTTTAAAACAGGGGAAATTTTGGTTTTCAGATCTGGCCGAGACTAGCCATTGATAATTCCCCTGTCGGAAGTTATTTCCAAGGTAAATTGTAAAAAATTCGACTATAAAGCAATATAAATTTGTGGATGAAGACCTCCGTCAATATACCATACATAAATATATACGAATATATTAAATATTTATATATATAATATATTTATTTATTATAATATATATCTATTATATATTACACCACATATATAACTGCATTCAAGAGTGGGTTCAGAAATTTCAGTACACATAACCCACCCCACCCAGACCCATATAATTATATAATTATATATAATTTATATATTATTATTATATTATATATATATTATATTTATTATATATATTGTATCTATATAATATGGCATTTTTTTTTTTGGGGGGGGGTTCTTTTTTTTTTTGGGGGGGGGGTTTTTAAATTCGAAAATTTTCCAATCAGAAGTTCAATTGTCGTAAGCCCCGCCCCATAAACACAGGTGTGGTAGTGGTTGCGTAAACATTAAGTTGTGTTTAACATTTTCTAGACAGATATATACATACATACACACATATACGCTTGTGTGTGTGGCTGACGAGCATTGGCTCTGTGACGAATCTCGAATGAAACCAAAACAAAAGCACCCAATTGCATTCTCGTTCGTTGTAGTATCTTACAAGAACGTTAGATTTAATCGTCCTCTAGGAGGAGATCTACGCCCTCGGTCTAAACAATCGTCTGCACAAAAAGCACGAAAACGACCACGTTGGATTTAATTTATTCCCGCGTATTCCCCATGCTCCTCCATAGCTCTAAACTAGAACATCCAAAGGAGAAAAATAAATAAATAAATACTTTCAAAAATTGTTTATCATCGAATCGAACACCTAAACGAATATTTAAAAAAAAAAAAAAAAAAAAAAAAAAAAAAAAAAAAAAAAAAAAAAATTTAAAAAAAAAATCTCGTCGCAGATCGACGTCTCTCATTTTTTTTTTTTGTTTTTTTTTTTGCGCGACTCGAAATTCCACTGATAAATAATACGTTCAAAATTTATTTATCATCTAATCGAACACCTAAACGAAAAAAAAAAAGAATTTAATCTTCGTCCCAGATCGACGGCTCTCATTTTTTTTTTTCTTTTTTGTGCGCGCGACTCGAAAATTCCACTGTTTTAGGCCTAGCCGGAACCCGCCTCCCCCCTCTTTTAAATTGTGAATGTGGGACATATCCCGTCAGCCAAGATCGCATACAGAAAGTGTCGAGGTAATAACGGAAATCATAGACTCTTCTAGATGACAGGGTAAAAAAAAAAAATAATAAATAAACTGATGGGTGTTTTTGGTATTTCGACATCCTGTCTCTGCCTTTTCACTGTAAATACAAAGAACGAAATGCGAAAG
>NC_087208.1:56290213-56327713 GCF_015104395.2 Macrobrachium nipponense
CATCCGAGGACAGTGTGGAAGTCAAGGTCACGCCCATCAAGACCCACTACCGCCACTCGTCGCCGCTCAGCCGGCCGCCCTCAGCCGCCCACCACCACCACCACCACTTACTACCTTCCTCGCCTTTCAAGGGCGCGACTATCGCCGCCGCCGCCCATCACCACCACCACCGCCCGCGCTCGCCGCCCACCCACAAGTTCTACCACAATTTCCGCAAGCACGCCCACGCCGCCGCCGCCGTCGTCGCCGTCGACCCCTGCAAGGAGCGGAGGAGTCCCCCGGAGGATTACGACTTCGGCAGCTCGCGAGGGGGGTCTCCGCCCCCCCTCCCCGCCTACTACGACGAGATCAAGCACTCTCCGCAAGACTTCTCCACAACCACCGCCTCCACCACCGGCAGAGCTTCTCCAAGGGTGATTAGTCCGCCCATTCCAGCCAGCAACGCCCACGCCCGACCCGCCCCCAGTCCGCCCGCCAGCCCCCTGGAGCCTCCCACGGGCGCGGCGCCCTGGTCGCCTGGGACACGCGGCGCCGCCGCTGCTCGCAGTCGCAGGAAGCCCGCTGAGCCGAGAAGGTTGTGCCATGAAGGGAACAACAATCATCACAACAACAACAACAACAACAATATCAGCAGCAACAACAACAAACGCTGCCACAGCCCCGACGCTCCCCATCGCAAGTCCGCCAAAGTCGCCCGAACCGACGGCAGCAGCGGGGTCGGCGTCAGCGTCAGCGTCAGCGACGACAAAAGCGTCGGGTCGTCCCCTTCCCCAGGGGCGCCGCCCCTCCTCGCCCACCACCCACTCCTCGGGCCACTGGCTCGGCCGCCCATGGGCGCGTTTCCACCCCTTCTCTTGCCGCCGGCATGGCCGCCCGCCGTGGCAGCGCAGTGGGGTTATCCTCGGGTGGTGACCCCACTTGGGTGGGCGGGGTTGACCCCAGGGCTGACCCCGCATCCCTACCCAATGTTGCTGCCCCACCACTACCCCCTGGGGCGACCTCTGATCCACCCACACCTCCACCCGGCGTCGCCGCCCTCCCCGAAGTCCCCCCCTCCTCCCCCTCCTCCAAGACCGCCCTCCGAGGAACAGGTCAAGGAGGAACTGCCCATACCCTTGGTGACGAAAGTGCCCCACCCCGATCCCCCCCTTTCCTCCAGTAGTACCTCTTCCTCGACGACCCACCACCTCCATCATCATCATCATCATCACGCCCACCACCCACTCCACAGTCACCCACACCCGATCACCCGCGAAGTGAGCGTGGTCAAGAAAATCGGGAAAGCGCCGTCCAAGTTCCTTAGCGTTGAATCTCTAATAGCGTCGGATAGCAGCAGCACCAGCAGTCCGTCGAGGTGCCCCCGTCCGTCGGAAACCGTCCGTTCTGCGACGTCGTCGGCGCCCAAGGCGTCGTCGGCGCCGGCGCCGGCGCCAGCTACTGAAGTCGACGACGAGCTGCTGCTGCAGACGTCGGCGGGATTAGGAGGCGACGACGACGACACGATCCACACACTGCTGCAGCCCAACAAGCAGAAGCAGCGGAACTACAAGAACATGACTCGGGAGAGGCGGATCGAGGCCAACGCCCGCGAGAGGAACCGGGTGCACACCATCAGCGCCGCCTTTGAGAAGCTGAGGACGTCCGTACCTGCCTACAGCCACAACCAGAAGCTGTCGAAGCTGTCTGTGCTGAGGATCGCCTGCTCCTACATCCTGCTGCTGTCGAGGCTTGCGGGGCACGACTACAGCGAGGGCGGGACCGAACCCTCCCTGGGCGAGTGCGTCGATCTCACCACCAGGACTATACAGGTGGAGGGGAAGGCGAAGAAAAAGAGAGACGAATAGTGAATGAAGTGCTGCACGCACCGTCGTCATTTTGATATGTGATATGCCAAGTGAATAGATTATTTTTCTCACTCACTCTCTCTCTCTCCAGCCACATTTCGTTGGTCTAGAAGGGGCCTCGAGAAACGGCCCTCCTCACACATAGGGGACCTTGACTAACAATAATAATAATCAACATTCGGTCCCCCTCTCAAAGTTCCTCCTTTTTTTTTTAATTAAGGTGACCTGATATACTATATATATATACTATCCCGGTTATCTTTCAGTGACAGTTTCCTATTTTCCTGTACCTCTTATGGGTGACGTCAAAAGACACGAAAGGTCTCTCAGTGCCGCCGTACGTAATCCCACCGCGACTACTCGCATATTTATTTAAGTGTTTTTAAAAAGGAAAGAAAAAATAAAATAAATAAAAAGGCGTATGTATGTATGTATCCCACAAGGGCATTTTTGATACTGTGGTGTGATGGTCAAAGTACGCGAGAGAAAATGTTCGTATTGACAGGTGGAGAATTTGAACAGGAAAAAAAATAATTAAAGGCATTTTTTTCTGTTGTTTTCGCAAAAAATACAAACTCGTACATCGATGCCTGTCACCACGACGAAAGAATTTATATATTTTCTTTCCAGGCTTCAAGCCTTCAAGAAGGTAGTAGTGCTAATGGCTGAAATAAACGCCGTCCCCGACTTCGTAGTGCAACTTGGCTTCCAACAAACTCGGAAGAGAATAGAATAGAACAGAGGAGAGAAGGAAAGAAGAAGAAGAAGAAGAGACCAGTTCGCCTTGAATCTTAATAATCTCCCCTGGTTGGCGCCAGCAAAACTGCTGTGTTGTTCACGTGAGAGTGCAGCATGCAGCAAGCGGCGGAGGACCGTTTGCTGCATGCAGTTGGATGATATCACTCTGGCGTCATTCATTGCGGACCAGTCGCCGTCCTATTATTATAATAATCGTCTACTGTTGCTGCAGTAAACGTTTCTGTTTGGTGTCTTTTTCTTTCTCTCTCTCTCTCTCTCGCCTTCGTCAGCTGTAGCTGCTGCTGCTGCCTAGCAGTGTGTGTGTATATCTATATATGTATATATATATATATATATCTATATATATACATATATATATATATATATATATATTATAATAATATATAACACATATACACTGTTCAATATCCTTGACGAAAAGCAATTCCAAAAGACATTCTTTGGTATATATATATACTATTTTTAATACAATATGAATCTAGTCGAAATGTGAGATAGATTAAAATTACAGATTAGAAAAGTCACAAAAAAAATAAATAAAAACGATGATAAGAAATTTTCCTACGATCGTGAAACTGATTTTTAATTCCTAACCGTCCCTCATCATTACTGCTGCTGGAAATAGAAATAGAAACTGGAACCTACTGCAAAGCAACATTCAAAATCGTGAATATAAAGTTGTCAGATATTTTTGATCGTCGCAAGAAGTTATCCTAAAGCTAACTTAATTTTAGTGTGTCCATGTGAGAGATTATTGAGAAAGGGTTTCGTCTTTTAGGGAACCATTGTTTTGTACTTGTTATTTTTTTAGATTATTTTTTTTTTTTAAATAGAGTGAGAATTCGTCTTCGACATCAGCCAAAGTCAAATTTTATTCTTAGAGAAATGTGCGTGCCTTCCGTAATGTACTAGAAACAGCATTGTAATGCCTTTAGATCTGTTGTATTAGATCTTTTCCAACAACAACAACAACAACAACTGTTATTTTTTTAATAAGATTGTTTTTTCCCTGATGTATATTATATTACATGATTTGTATTTTTTGAAAATGTGGTGATTTTATCGGTGTCAGGTTGATGAGCCTGGATTCTTTTTATGTATATATATTTGTGGAAAATATACCCTATGCATCATCGGGGATATATTTTTGTCTAGTTACAAAACTTACAAAACGCCGTTGCCAAAATGGATAGTTTGTCAAAATAAGAGGTGATAAAATAATGTGAACCTTCCAAGGATAAACAATGTAGGAATATATGAACACTATACGGAAGTGACAGGGTTTTTCTTCTCATTATTTAAGTTTGTTTGTTTGTTTTTGTTTTTTTCCTGATGGGTAAGGATCTTTGTGAGCATCGGTCTAGAAAGTTAAAAATTCTCTAAGTTAGTTGCTGATAATAGATTATTTTTTCATAAGGGTCATTTGCAAAAAAGGGAAAAATGTTTCTGCTGTTTAATTCCATTTCTTCTCGTTTCCGTTTCAAGGCTTATTTCTTTATTATATACATAAATTTTGTATTTTCAGTAGTGAATATATATTGTTATTTACTTGAAAAACATTGCCCCTATAATATCGTGCACCTCGTCTCAGTATTTCCACGGACTCTCTCTCTCTCTCTCTCTCTCTCTCTCTCTCTCTCTCTCTCTCTCTCTCGTTTGTCTTCCTTTCCCCAGACATTATGTCGTCTTGAAGAGTCTGCGTTTGTGCGAACTTTGACACGTGCTGAAACGTCCGAAACCGTGCACACGGCAGTGGCATAGGCTTAAGCAGCAGAAGGTTACGAGTTTGGTAGTGATTTGCGTTGGGTTTATTGTTCAAAGACTAAAAGTAAATACATAACTGGCCCTTTATTTATGTAGTATGGTCTTGAAGTCATCTTTCAGCTGAGGGCGGGTTTAAGAAAAAATCACGGCATTTTAAAAACTAATCCGTTTCCAGAATAAAACGATCGGGACAGTTTGTTTACCTTAGCTCCCTCCCCGACGCAGGCAGCCTCTCTCGCTGAGAAATTCCCTGTGTCAACAAGGATTGGAATTTGCCAAATGGAACGGGGCACCAGCTGACTAACCAACCATCTCCGAAGGGGGGGAAGAAAATTCTCCGAAGGGTGGAGCCCCCACCCGGGACAAAAGGGCGAAGGGCCCCTGTCTAAGAATGTAATATTTGAAAATGTGTTCAGAAGAAGAACCGGTTTGCGTTCAAGATTTAATGTCGGTAAATAAATGCGCGGAAACTGATTTAGGTTGAATTTGCCACGAATAATTTGTTTTCTCTTTTATTTAAAGAAATACACTTTGAAGTTCATTTTACAATTCAATATATGATTTATGTACAAAATCAACAAATAAATAGTCGTATATTTTATATGCATCAATATATTTAAAGTTACTATGTATATACATACAGGCATACAAATAATTTATTGTGTGAAGTTGGTTGGTAGGATACTTCCATTGGGATAAATGTTACCGATAGCATACAATATACTATGTAATTTATGTACAAAATCAACAAACAAATAATCGTAACATTTTATATGCATCAATTATACTGAAAGTTACTATGTACATACATACATGCATACAATAATTTATTGTATGAAGTTGGTTGGTAGGATACTTTCATTGGGATAAATATTACCGATAGCATACAGTCAGAAGGAGAATTTGATTATAATGCCTTGAATAATGTAAGTTGCGAACTTGTTTTTACGAATAAGGACGTCTCTGCCCATCTCGGGGTATTTATTCTGCTGTAATCATCATGTTACCAGAAAAGCGTTACTTTCCCCCTCCCCCCCTTGTAGTGGCCACATGTAGACATCCTGACAATGCTCATTAACCCGCAAGTTACTCTCGAAACCCCAGCTGTGTCCTCTCTCTCTCTCTCTCTCTCTCTCTCTCTCTCTCTCTCTCTCTCTCTCTGTAACCATAACCCTCCCCTTATTATCTACTTCTCTCCCCTCTTCGTGTTTCCCTTTAGATAACATAACAAGGACCCCTCTTTTCTCTCTCTCTGTCTCTCCACCATTCTGTTATGTTTCCGACAACGAGGGGAGTTCATTTTCGGTTTTGTTTTGCCCTCCTTCATTTTTCTATTTCGTGGTAAATTGTCTGCAAGGATCTCTCTCTCTCTCTCTTTTGCAGATTTAATTTGAATTGTTGCATTTTTTACAACACTCAAAGTCACATCTGTCAAACTACTTTGATTATGAAGTTTGTTATCTATCTTTCAACTGATTTTATAACTCTGCCTTCGTAATTCTTTGACCCTTTAGTGTAAACCGTTAGTCCTCCAATTTATTTCCCTGAACCCCCAACACTTAACCTCCCCCCCCCCCCCAAGCCCCCCTTTAAGGGCGTGGTCATCTTTGTAGACCAAGGGCGTGGCCAGAGGGGCTTTTAGAAAGTGCACAGACAAACATCAATTGAGTACTGCATCCGCCCAGAACATCTTCCATGAAAGGGAATTCGAAAATGTTATTCGCAGAAACAGCTCGACGTTTTCCAGTATTTTTCTGTCCACACACATATATATATCTGAGGTTTGTTTACCTTTGCCAACTTGGAGAAAGTTTTGGTTTTCGTTTGGTTTAGTTTTTTTTTTTTTTTTAGGGGGGGGGCGGTTGGGTGGGGGGGCTTCGTTGTTCCTTTGTTGTAAACCTAACTGTGAACTGATGCTTACGAAGTTAAGAAAGTGATGTTTGGTAGATATTGCCAATGTGCCTTAAAATTATAAAGTCTGAAGGATGGGTATGCAAAACGTATGGTCGCCTGTTTAGTTAGTCAGATTATTCCTTAAAATCAAAAAGTAAATAAAACAACGGGGAAGGATATTGAGGAATTTGATAAGCTAACTGTTAAGTTCCATGTGGCCGGACTAAATCTCAACCTGTGATTTGGGTATTGCTCTTAAATGTCAGGACGTTGAAAGACTTATTATTCCTTGCATCTTAAATGCAAATTACTTGGGGAAACATTTGTGATAAAAAGTTGTAAATTAAATTACAGTTTTAAATCTAATCATTGTTTATCCTTGGGCGTTCACACCGAAGTACACAAATAATCTTTCCTGTTCAATTATTTGACAATCTTATATGTGCAAGGATCATCGTCATCTTCTTCATCTGTTTGTACTCGCGAGCAGAACTTATTAAGCACCTTTTGTATCGGTTTCTATCATAATTTCACTGATTATTGTCATTATCATTTTTATTATTGTGGACCTCTTGGAACATTATCATTATTATTATTATCACTACATGTGCTTGAAAGCATAGTTTTTTTTTCTTTCACATTTTGATGGAGCCCGCGACCACCGTTTCATAGATAGATAGATTTTTCTATTGTGATGTACATAGTTTTTATTGAAGAGAACAAACTCATTGTAAAGATATTCTTCTAATTTGTACAGTTTTCACAAACTCAGATTTGTACAGAAAATTAGAGTTAGAAAAAAAGTGGAGAGTGATCTATTATATATGGACATGTACGGATCCTATGTCAGAGGGGGAGAAGGGGGTTATGATGCCCCCCCCCCCCTTTTACCTTTCTAAGCGTCCCATTTCCTGTTAATTTAAAGACCTATTTGATGTCGAATCTTTATCCCAGTTCGAAGATGTCAGATTTTATCCTAATTTGAAAGCAAACTTAAATTTAAAATTAAAACTGTCGGTAGGAGTATATATTGTTATGTTAGTTGCATGGTATTTACACATTGCCCCTAAAGAAGATGTATGTTTTACATTAATTTTTTTTTATTTATTTTTTTTTCAAGTGAACATAGGGATGTTGATTTCAACTATGTCTTTGAATGGAGTTGCACAGAGGATCCGTGAGCCGCTCGAACTAGTCAAAGGGCAAGCATGTATACATTTATAAGGCTGTTGAACATGAATTTCATTATTAATCTTCCAATCTTCCCTCCTCCATTACAATCATCATCTCCTCTCTCTCTCTCTCTCTCTCTCTCTCTCTCTCTCTCTCTCTCTCTCAGGCCGAGTTCCTTATTTCCCAAAACTACACCAGAAAAATCCTTTTTTTTTCTCTCAAGTTAAAAATAAAAAAATGTTCACTAGCATTGATAGTACAACTGTTCAAGTGATAGGTTTTTCCTTTCTGTTTTTTGGATGTAGTTATCTGACTTATTATAGAATCGCAATTTTTTTGTGATACGTCTAACAAGTACTTTTTCTGTTTCCTTTTTTTATATATATTTTAAGTTTCATGTTGCTCAGTTCGTTTTTTTTCAGCTTGCAAGAATGTGCAAAATAAAAAAAAATTAACAAAAGCAAACTGCCCTGAATGACTTGTAAATAGTATAAAGCAAACCTATTGTACAATGAAATTGTTGGTTACAAATAAAGTATATTTTGTTGGCATTTTGATCTCTTGTTTCATTGAGATATTTCCTAAGAAGGAGAAAGGAGTGGTGCTGTAATGAGCTCTTCCTCTTGTGTGTATGTATATATAGTGTATATATATATATATATATATATATATATATATATATATATATATATATACATACATATACATACATTCATACATACTACATACATATGTAGTTATAGAGACAAACATATATATATATATATATATATATATATATATGTGTGTGTGTGTATATATATATATATATATATATATATATATATATACTATATATATATATATATAGATATATCTATATATATATATATATATGTATATATATATATATATAATATGGAGGAAGAGAGAGCTTTTTTAGATTTTCTATTAAGACTTCACCTTGAAGACAAAAAATGTGTTTTGATTAATTTCATCATCAGAGACCAAGAAAAAGTTTCCAGGTCCCAAATAAAACTAAGCCAGAGTCTGGATACTCGTTTGAATGAGGCCTGCCAAAAAAAAAAAAAAAAAAAAAAAAAAAAAAAAAAAAAAAAAAAAAAAAAAAAAAAAAAAAGTTAAAAATACTACTCTTATATTCTGCAGACAATTTTTTAAGGCCATCCAGCATAAAAGGAAGAAAGTCCAGACAGGTGAAACCGTCAGTGGTTACTAAAAAAGGAAAGAGAAGGAAATCTGGTTTCAAGAATGCAGTTGAATGCGATTGATGGAGCATGTAAAATTGCATTTTTCCATTGTTTTATCTTTTACACAAAGCTACATTTATTTATTTTGCAGCCAAGTCCATAGTGTCTTTCAAAGTTATGCTTTATTGCAGTTAAACTCCTTAGTTTGTATCCAAGTCTATAGTGTCTTTCAAAGTTATTCCTTATTGTAGTTGGCTATTTAGTTTGTATGCAAGTCCACAGTGTCTTTCAAAGGTGTGCTTGATTGCAGTGGGGGCTTTTACTGTACCTCCGTTCATATTATCATTCTTCGTCCCCTTGCTGCAACCTCTTATTTTTATTTTTTATCTTTTACTCTCCCTCCTTTCATATTCTCTGTCTCCCATCTGACTTTCCAACCTCTCAAGCAGTTGACTCATAGTGCAACTGCTTTGAAGATTTCCTCCTGCTGCACTTTCAAACCTTTTACTGTCAATTTCCGTCTCATCGCTGAATGACCTCATAGGTCCCATCACTGGGCCTTTGGTGGCCTAAATCATGTATTCCAATCTATTCCGTTTATTGGAGTTGACTCGTGCAACTTGAATAAAGAACACCTGTACTGGTGCTCTGAAGATTTCCAAAGAATTGGCTGGTATAACGTCCAGAGTACCAGGCTTTGTAAATTCGACCTTGTTGATTTACGTAATCACACAACAACGGGGCTTGTAAACTTGCAGTAACTTGATCTATTGGTATGTTTACATGAAGGTTGCATTTCACGACATCGCCACAACTGGTTTCAAAGGAACCGCCTAAGAAAAATATTGAAATAATGTTGAAAAATAAGTTCTGGAAGTGGCAATATGAAGGGTATAGAGTTCATTGCGCTCAGTTTGGTTTGACTACGCAAATATGTGATTAGAACTGTTGTCATGTATTTGTTCATGACATTGCATCATAATGTATGCATTAATTATTGCTTTGGATGTCAGGGATTATATATAATAAATATATATATATGTATATATATTATATATATATATATATATATATATATATATATATAATGTATATACATATCCACTGGCCAGTGTCGGGAAGAGAAAGTATATATATATATATATATATATATATATATATCCTTTGGAAAATAGATAAATTTGACTGAAAATACCTGCGTGAGGAATATAGCAATGATCTGGCAAATAAGGTAAATATATAATATACGCTTTACGGGCCGCCATGAACTATTTGAATTGAATATTAAGGCCAAGCGCTGGGACCTATGAAGTCATTCAGTGCTGTAAGGTAAATTGGCAGTAAGATGGCTTGAAAGGTGTGACAGGAGGAAA
Source organism: Macrobrachium nipponense (assembly GCF_015104395.2). Lineage (NCBI taxonomy): Eukaryota > Metazoa > Arthropoda > Malacostraca > Decapoda > Palaemonidae > Macrobrachium > Macrobrachium nipponense. The sequence goes on from NC_087208.1 coordinate 56,300,207, forward strand.
ACCTCAAAGCAGTGGCACTATGAATCAACTGTTCGAGAGGTTGGAAAGTCAGATGGAAGAAAGAGAATATGGACGGAGGAAGAGTAAAAGGTAAGGAAGAGGTTGCAGCTATGGGTCGAAGGGACGCTGTAATGATGCTTAAGTAATGCCCACAGTGCACCACGTGAGGCGCATATATATATATATATATATATATATATATATATATATATTTGAGGTCTACTTCAAATGCCTGAAAGCCAACTGCTCACTGAACGTCACAAGAATATGTCGCTAAAAAAAAGAGAGAAAAAAATGGTGCAGTAAAAAATCGTAACTGGGTCAATAAGGAAATAGCTCGTCTCACTTTCAGTGAGATCATGTCTTGTGAAATTGCTAATACTCTTCATAATGTTGGTAGTTCAATAAAAAGCAATTGTTGCAACTCTGGTGTATTGTACAAAGTAATTCTTACAGATTTAAGTCATTGATATTTAAAAAGTGCACATTTCTGCAAATTTTTAGGCAAGAATTTACTTAAGAATCTAACAATACAATGGTTTAAACGAAATATAGATGTTTCTTCGTCATTGCCTCAGTTTTGGAATACATTAGCTTTTATTAAATCAGTCATTATTATATAAAAAAAGTCTACACATCTGCAAATTTCTGCAAGATTGTACTTTAAGAATCCAACAATACAGTGGTTTAAACGAAACTTAAATGTTTTGTGCATCACAGCCCAGTTTCGGGATACATTAACTTTTGTTAATTATATTGTCCTAACGTGAAAAACTCCATACAAACAAACAAATAAACATTAATACATTGTACAAAATAAGAATGTGGTACCTATCATCATTGTAATTAAGTTTATAAGGATTAGTTACATCTTTTGAGAGCTGATGAAAAAGTATATATTTTGTATTGCAGCACAGTCGGCGAAATTTTTAATAGAATTGCTTGAATATGCTGTATTTATTTGTATTGTTCAAAGACGGTAAGAATTATGAGAAAAAATCAGAAAAGGCCCTTTAATTAGTAAAGCAAGCTTCACTTAAATAGAATGGAGCGCCTCAGTGGTGTGATCGGTATGGTCTTGACCTGCCACCTGGGTGGCCGCGAGTTCGACTCTCGGGCATTCCATTGAGGGGTTAGAGATGTGTATTTCTGGTGATAGACGTTCACTCTCGACGTGGTTCGGAAGTCGCGTAAAACTGTTGGTCCCGTTGCTGAATAACCACTGGACAAATTGAGAAAACGTTGCATGCTTCTGTATTACCGCATGAATGACACTATAGTAGATTCACATCAGCCGTGCATTTGATGTCTAGGCCAGTCCCTTACGACGCTCCTGATTGGCTATGGATAAGCCAATGACAGGGCTGGAAACTCACAGTCTCTCTCAGGAGTTCATATAGGCAGGATGTATGTTCCACTTCTCCTGAGGGATACGTCTTTCAAAAGTATCCCTCAGGAAAGGTGGAACATTGATCCTGCCTATGTGAACTCTTGACAGAGACTGAGAGTTTCCAGCCCCGTGATTGGCTTATCAATAGCCAATCAGGAGCGTCGTAAGGGACTGGCTTAAACATCAGATGCACCGGTGGTGTGAACCTACTAAAGTAGGAATACCAATCTGTAGTATAACTAGAGATTGGATGAAAGACGAACTGGCAACTCTTCAGACACTGATCGCTGATGCTCCCGTCTAGCCCCCAGGCAGTAATGGTCTGATGCTATAAGCTGGCTAATCAGTAAAGTTTTCGTGTTCCTTTACTCGGACCTTCCCCAATACTTACCTGCTGATCTTTCTAGATTTCTTACCTGCTTATCTTTTTAGATCCCTGTTAAAGCCTGCAGTGACTTCTTTTTGTATTTATTGGGGAATGTGGTGTATTATTTTATTATTTTCTGGGTCTATATCCCTGCCGAAAGTGAACATTAAAAACAGTATTGCTCCTAGAACACTATCTTGCGGGACGCCAAACTTGCAGCCACTTCTTTTTGTAGTTTCTGGGGAATTTGGTGTACTATTTTATTATTTTCTGTGTCAAAAGCCCTGCCAAAAGTAAACAATAAAAAACAGCATTGATCCTAGAACACTACTTTGTGGGACACCGAACAAGTTCCTTTATATTCATACAGAACAAGGTCAGCAACAAATCGCATACAAAGCAGGGAATAAGAGAACTTTATGGTAGACTCCAAAGGCGATCTAAAAGCAATTTGATAAGGTTTGAATTCTATGCAGTTTCAGTGTTGATTGTAACTAGGTATTACTAAAAGGGTGTCATAAGTATACTTATTGCCTTGCTTTCTTTTACAAGTTTTCAGACTGAAAGACGCAGCTGTGCAGATTCAAAGTACTCGTATAAGGGCTCTTACGGTGATCTTTTGAGGAAGCATGGAATATACCGAGAGTATGGAAACCGTAATTTAATTGCTGTTGTAAACAACGACACACTCTTGTAGAACAGATACCTTATTACGTAATTTGGTTTTAGCTGAAAAAGAAAATTATTCGGCAAAAAATCTTTTGTAAAATGTGGTGATTTTGGGAAAAGGGCCCCAGTTACTTAAAAAACAAATAAATGAATGAAAGAATAAATCCTCACCTCAGCAGTATAGCAAGTAATTTAAGGTTTTGAAAAAAAAAAAAATTGGGTCACGAGTCGCATTAGCTGTTAAAGGAGGGTAGAATGTTCGACATTAATTTCTTGGTCATTTAAACACTGGATTAGTAAATGGAAGTAAATTATTCTAATTTTTCATGGATTTTCCGTACTGCTTATGATTTGAGAAACAGAAACATAATAGTTTCCAAAGACTTGTACGATTAGTTCACCACCGTCTAGTAAATGACTGAACACTCATATATATATATATATATATATATATATATATATATATATATATATATATATATATATATATAAAATGGTGTGTGTGCGCGCGCGCGTGCTCGAGAGATGGAAATTGATTGTCAGATTATTCAGTACTTTTAATAATCTACGTTTTTGTAATTTTTGTTTTGTTTTTGGAACCGATTCATATCGTGTTCATTAGTGTTTGATACATTATATGACTATTTTTGTCGTGCTTATAATATCTAAAGTATTTATTTCTCTCTTAGAAAATTATACTATTTCCAGAGTAAAATTAACATAATATGATTTCGATATCAGTTACGTGTTGGAATTGTGGCATTTCCTAAAAAAATGAAGATTAAAATAAAAGGACACCGACACCTCATTTATTTTAATTGGTTTATTTGTGTTTTTTCTCCCAGGCCACAGGGATTGACAGCGCTCTTGTTTTTGTATGGGCTTTGGGAATACCTGTGGCCCACCTGGAGCAGTTACTGAATTACTGACGTTAAGAAATGGTCCGTTTAAGAGACCGCGCGCGCGGGAAGATTGGCGCCAACTGGGTTGGCTCTCGCGCCAAAGATAATAAAATTTGGCGGGAAACGAGGTACAGTTTTTAGCCGCGGGGGGAAACTTACACACGCACACACACACACACACACCACACACACACACACACACACACACGGAATATTGGAACCTGGTAAAGAAAATCACTCCCGTTTTTTTTTTGTCCTTTTAAAAGAGGCTTGATGCTATTGACGTGCTTAAGTGCAGTTGTATCGCTTTTTTTTTTTTTTTTTTTTTTTTTGTCCTTTTAAAAATGCTACAATATTTTACTCACTCCGTTTTTGTCTATTTATGAATGTTGAGAATATTTTAAAAGATGCTTTATGCTATTGACATGTGCTTAATTTCAGTCATGTTAATTTTGTTAAAGAATGATTTATTCCACTCAATCATTTTTAAAACTTTTTTATTTATGCTTTTATTTTATTTTGTTTATTTATTTATTTATTTATTTTTGTCAGCAATGATTCATTTGACAAACTGACGTCGAAACGCTGCCGCTGGTTGATCATATATTAATTTTAAAAATATTAATTTTTAAAATTTATTTTATTTTACTTTATTTATTTATTTATTTATTTGTTTTGTTTATTTATTTATTTACTTACTGTCAGCAATGATTTATGACAATCTGACGTCAAAACGCTGCCGCAGGTTGGTAATTTATTACTAAAAAAATATCTTTTATTTATTTTTATTTATTATTTATTTATTTATTTATTTATTTATTTATTTATTTATTTATTTATTTATTGTCAGCAATGATTTATGACGTGACGCCGAAACGCAGCTGCTGGTTAATAATTTATTAGTAAAAAGAAAAAAAAATAGAAAATGAAAGCAGCCCCTGCTTAACATCCTGACTTGCTAAACGGCCAGAAGACCATCATCCCCATACCCATTGCGCCCATACCAAGGTCTATAATATAGTAGCTCTTGCCCCATACACCGTTGTTGTCAGAGAGGCACAACGAATCCTGGTGAAGATCAGATGATGTTGTGGTTGGCAAGAGGCGACGACATTAGAATTATCACAAACTTGAAATGTGGTTCATTGGCACTAAATTGCCCGCGCATGGAAAAAGTGCCCCCCCCCCCCCCCCGGCAAAGGGCGTCGCTTATTTAAATAATTTGACGTAAAACACGGGCATTGACAAAACACAGATGGAGTGGAAGGCGTTGAAAGGAAGGAGAGAGAGAAAGAGAAGCAATTAATCATGTTTTTAAAGAGAGGAGAGAGAGAGAGAGAGGAGAGAGAGAGAGAGAGAGAGAAGGAGAAGCAATTAATCCCGTTTTTTTAGAGAGAGAGAGAGAGAGAGAGAGAGAGAGTAGAGAGAGAGGAGAGAGAGAGAGAGAGCTATTAGGTATTAATCAGGTTAGAAATGTTAAAAAATGTCATTTGATGCAATTCTCATTCTGTGAGTTCAGCTTATATGATAATGATAATAGCATAATAATAGTAATAATAATAATAATAATAATAATAATAATAATAATAATAATAATGAAAATAATAATAATAATGAGAGAGAGAGAGAGAGAGAGAGAGAGAGAGAGAGAGAGAGAGAGAGAGAGAGAGAGAGCAATTAATGAGGTTAGAATTTTTTTAAATGTCGACTGGTGCATCTCTTATTTGTGTGAGTTCAGCTTGTATATAATAATAATAATAATAATAATAATAATAATAATAATAATAATAATAATAATAATAATAATAATTATAATAATAATAATATTAGAGAATCAATTAATCAGGTTACAGTGTCAATTGATGCATTTATCATTTCTGAGTTCAGCTTATATAATAATAATAATGTCCTTCATTCCAGCTGAGGGTCATATGCAGAGATGGTCAAGGTAGATACAAGACGAGAGAGAGAGAGAGAGAGAGAGAGAGAGAGAGAGAGAGAGAGAAGGGGGGGGGCGCCCAATTAATCAGGTTAGAGTTTAAAAAAATGCCCATTGATGCATTTCTCATTTCTGCGGGTACAGCTTGGATGCATTAATAATAATAATAATAATAATAATATAATAATAATAATAATAATAATAATAATAATAGTATAGAGGACTGCGTCAACATCGAGAACAGAGCACTGGGGCAATATCTGAAAACCAGTGAAGACGAGTGGCCTAAAGAGTGCATGGGAAGAAGGACTAATAAAAGTAGACGAAGTCCCAGAAATATACAGAGATAGGAGAATGACAGACAGAACAGAGGACTGGCACAACAAACCCAATGCACGGACAATACCTGAGACAGACTAAAGAACTAGCAGCGATGACACATGGCAATGGCTACAGAGGGGAGAGCTAAAGAAGGGAAACTGAAGGAATGATAACAGCGGCACAAGATCAGGCCCTAAGAAACCAGATATGTTCAAAGAACGATAGGCGGAAATAACATCTCTCCCATATGTAGGAAGTGCAATACGAAAATGAAACCATAAACCAACATAGCAAGCGAAGTGCCCGGCACTTGCGCAGAACCAGTACAAAAAGAGGCATGATTCAGTGGCAAAAGTCCTCCACTGGAGCCTGTGCAAGAAACATCAGCTACCTTGCAGTAATAAGTGGTACGAGCACCAACCAGAGGGAGTGATAGAAAACGATCAGGCAAAGATCCTCTGGGACTATGGTATCAGAATAGATAGGGTGATACGTGCAAAACAGACCAGACTTGACGTTGATTGACAAAGTCAAGAAGAAATATCACTCATTGATGTCGCAATACCATGGGACACCAGAGTTGAAGAGAAAAGAGAGGAAAAAAATGATAAGTCATTCAAGATCTGAAAATAGAAATAAGAAGGATATGGGATATGCCAGTGGAAATCGTACCCATAATCATAGGAGCACTAGGCACGATCCCAAGATCCCTGAAAAGGAACCTAGAAAACTAGAGGCTGAAGTAGCTCCAGGACTCATGCAGAAGAGTGTGATCCTAGAAACGGCACACATAATAAGAAAAGTGATGGACTCCTAAGGAGGCAGGATGCAACCGGAACCCCACACTATAAATACCACCCTGTCGAATTGGAGGACTGTGATAGAGCAAAAAAAAAAAAAAAAAAAAAAAAAAATAATGATAATAATAATAATATAATATATTATTATTATAGCATGAGTCTTGAAATGGAATGACAGTTCCACAGTTAAGTATGGGTGCACATATTGGAAATAAATCTCTAGATTATGCACAACTTATATATGTACCCATATATAATGTGCATGATAATAATAATAATAATAATAATAATAATAATAATAATAATATAATAATAATAATAATAATAATAATAATAATAATAATAATAATAATAATGCTGTATGGTAAGAGCATCAAGGAAATAGATACCCTAATCCAGACTGTAAGGATTGTATCTGGGGACATCCGGATGGAGTTTGGAATAGAAAAATGCGCCTTAGTCAACATACAAAAAGCCAAGTAACGAGAACTGAAGGGATAAAGCTACCAGATGGGAGAAACATCAAACACTAGATGAGACAGGATAAAAAAAAAAAAAAAACAAATACCTGGGAATAATGGAAGGAGGGGATATAAAACACCAAGAGATGAAGGACACGATCAGGAAAGAATATATGCAGAGACTCAAGGCGATACTCAAGTCAAAACTCAACGCCGGAAATATGATAAAAGCCATAAACACATAGGCAGTGCCAGTAATCAGATACAGCGCAGGAATAGTGGAATGGACAAAGGCAGAACTCCGCAGCATAGATCAGAAAACCAGGAAACGTATGACAATACACAAAGCACTACACCCAAGAGCAAATACGGACAGACTATACATAACACGAAAGGAAGGAGGGAGAGGACTACTAAGTATAGAGGACTGCGTCAACATCGAAAACAGAGCACTGGGGCAATATCTGAAAACCAGTGAAGACGAGTGGCTAAAGAGTGCATGGGAAGAAGGACTAATAAAAGTAGACGAAGACCCAGAAATATACAGAGACAGGAGAATGACAGACAGAACAGAGGACTGGCACAACAAACCAATGCACGGACAATACATGAGACAGACTAAAGAATAGCCAGCGATGACACATGGCAATGGCAATACAGAGGGGAGAGCTAAAGAAGGAAACTCAAGGAATGATAACAGCGGCACAAGATCAGGCCCTAAGAACCAGATATATTCAAGAACGATAGACGGAAATAACATCTCTCCCATATGTAGGAAGTGCAATACGAAAAATGAAACCATAAACCACATAGCAAGCGAATGCCCGGCACTTGCACAGAACCAGTACAAAAAGAGGCTTGATTCAGTCGCAAAAGCCCTCCACTGGAGCCTGTGCATGAAACATCAGCTACCTTGCAGTAATAAGTGGTACGAGCACCAACCTGAGGGAGTGATAGAAAACGATCAGGCAAAGATCCTCTGGGACTATGGTATCAGAACGGATAGGGTGATACGTCGCAAACAGACCAGACGTGACGTTGATTGACAAAGTCAAGAAGAAAGTATCACTCATTGATGTCGCAATACCATGGGACACCAGAGTTGAAGAGAAAGAGAGGAAAAAATGGATAAGTATCAAGATCTGAAAATAGAAATAAGAAGGATATGGGATATGCCAGTGAAATCGTACCCTAATCATAGGAGCACTAGGCACGATCCCAAGATCCCTGAAAAGGAATCTAGAAAAACTAGAGGCTGAAGTAGCTCCAGGACTCATGCAGAGAGTGTGATCCTAGAAACGGCACACATAGTAAGAAAAGTGATGGACTCCTAAGGAGGCAGGATGCAACCCGGAACCCCACACTATAAATACCACCCAGTCGAATTGGAGGACTGTGATAGAGCAAAAAAAAAAAAAAAAAAAAAAAAAAAAATAAGTAAATAATAATAATAATAATAATAATAATAATAATAATAATGAAAAAGAAACCCACAAATTCAATTTGTAACTTGTTTACTTCTAAGTATTTACATTTAGTTTTACTCCACACTCGAGTACTTTCAGGCCCTTCTGTGGCCCATTCTCAAGAGATGTTGGGATGTTAGCCTGGGTCAAGGCCCAGCAGTCTTCTGGAACTTCTTCTCGTTGTGCTGTCATTTATGCGATGGCTGTTCTGGTTTTCTTGAGAGTTGCCAATCCCCTCTTGTCGCTCTGATTATCCTGAGCTGATGGTCAATGGGATTCACCCTTGTGGTAAGGGTGTGGTCACCGTAAGTCTGTTGGGCAGGAAACCTAATCTCCAGGTCAGCAGGGTCAATCTTAGCTTCTTTTAATATCAAAGCTCGGCTTATGGGATCTTCTGAGGTAAAAACCTTTGTTTCCTTCAATTACTTTGATCTCTCTGAAATAAGCGCACCTTCTACTAACCCTCCTGTGACTAATTTGTTGCTTTTGTATATAAGCCTACTGTTTTTGAAATCCATCCTATGGTCATTTTCCCAACAATGTCTAGCTATAGCACTCCCCCTGAGAGTTAAGCTGTACTGCCCTTCTATGTTCTTGGACTCTAGTCCTTATTCCCCTACCTGATTCCCCCCACATATCTGTCTCCACAATTATTGCAATTGATTATGTATACCCCCGCTACATCATCTGTATTACTGCCTTCTTCTCCTTCCAATTTATTTTTACATACTTTGTTTTTTAAGGTATTATCAAAGGTATATACAAATTTATATTGACTTTCTTTCATTTTTGAAGTGATTTGTTTCATTTTAGGCATAAAAGGGAGGGCAACTATTTTCTTGTTTTCTTTATTCCATGTACTCTCTACATTCGCTCTGTAAAATATTTTTCTAGCTTTGGTGAGTGCCCTTTTTCTGAACCATCCGGGTATTGCTAATGCATCGAAGCTTTTATCGATGTAATTTATTTCTTGCTCTATCTTGCAAGGGTCACACGTTCTCATTGCCCTAAGAAATAAACCTGTTAGAACCCCTATTTTTATATCATGACTATGAAAAGAGAAGAAATGAATATATGAGTTTGTATGTGTGGGCTTTCTATATGTGCTGAATTCATATCCTTTTGTTTCTTTTCTTTCTATGAGTATGTCTAAAAAGGGCAGTTTATTATTGTTACTTTTCTCTAAAGTGAACTGGATATTGTTATCAAACTTATGAGCTCATCTAGAAAAGTTTCTATTTTATTTCCATCCCCTTGCAGAATAGCAAAAATATCATCCACGTATCTCCACCATCCTTGCAGTTTTAAGTCAGGGACATTCACATTAGGAACTAGATTAGTTTTTCGAAATATTCCATATAGATGTTAGCGAGTATAGGTGATAATGAGGACCCCATAGCTACTCCATATTTCTGTTTGTAAACATGTCCTTCAAACGTGAAATAAGTATCACTGACACACAATTTGATCAACTCAAGGAAGACGCCTATTTCGATGTCTGGATTGAAAATACCCTCATTATGTTTAGTCTGTAGGAATTCTAATACTTTATCTAAGGGGACATTGGTGAATGAATAATGCTACTACATCAAACTAACCTGTGTCCCTTTATATTCTTTTCTTAACTTTGTCTATGAAATCTACTGAATGTTTAATATGGGATCTGAAAATATACCTAAGTATATTCCTAGTTCTCCAGCTAGCCACACTGCTAAGTTTTTGTTAGGAGATTTCTACTAGAAACAATAGGGCGTAGAGGGCAGCCCTCCTTGTGTATTTTGGGACTGCCATATATATGAAAGTTCAGGTAATTTACTTGAGAATAATTTAGTGCATAGCATGTCCTTCCCAGTTACCTAGTCTACTGATTATTTTCTTCACATTCTGATTAAAGGTATTCTGAAGCTTTTGGATTGTTGGGGATTCTCTATTTTAGCATACGTAGTTTCATCATCTAGAAGCCTGTACATTTTAACCCTATATTCTGAGCTATTCATGATGACAATACTACCCCCTGTGCAGCTTTCATAATTCTAATATCTTTGTAGCTTTTAATCCCTTCAGAGCGATACTAAATCTCCTTGGCAAGATATCTCCAAGTTTGCTTTCATTACTCCCTATCATCACTCCTCTGAGAAAAGGAGCTAAATCATTGTGATGTTCAACATTAAGGTAGTTAATCTTGCTGTTGAATTCTAGTTAATATTGTTTGTAGTCCCTGCACAAAAATTTAATCCTAGCCCTAGTGCTGCTGTTTCATCCCTAGTCAATAATCTACTGGAGATATTCTTTATATTATCCATATTGCTAAATTTTATCCAAACCGAATTACTAAATAACTCTCAAACTTATTTTTTCATGTTGACCATGTTACGATTTGTATCAAAGTTTACTCTACTGTTGACCTGCCCAACAACTTTTTTGTACCATCACCCCTTATGGTCTCTTGAAGTGTGTTTGTGTACTCCTTACACCAGCAAATGCAGCTTCTTTCTTCTCCCTAAGCTCTTGCAACTGATCCTTGATGTATCCTTCTTGAAAACTGCTGAATGCTTCTCCACTCCAGGGTCTTCTTCCAATCCTGCCATAATGTTTTTGACACACTTTGTTCTTCAAACATTCACTTACCAGATCTTGTTTTCATGGCTTTGGCTTTGTAAAGTTGTGTTTCATATCTTCTTGCATAATGAACAGCTTGAGTTCCAGCGACTTTCATACAGTTGTTGAAATATACTTCTGTTGTAATGTTGCTGTGGGTACATGATGAACCAAACAAAAACAACTTCTTTCAGTTTTCTTCTGAATATTGAAAAAGAAACCCACAAATTCAATTTGTAACTTGTTTTTTACTTCTAAGTATTTACATTTAGTTTTACTCCACCACTCGAGTTTTAGAAGTAAACAAGTTACAAATTGAATTTGTGGGTTTCTTTTTCAATATTCAGAAGAAAACTGAAAGAAGTTTTTGTTTGGTTCATCATGTACCCACAGCAACATTACAACAGAAGTATATTTCAACAACTGTATGAAGTCGCTGGAACTCAAGCTGTTCATTATGCAAGAAGATATGAAACACAACTTTACAAAGCCAAAGCCATGAAAAACAAGATCTGGTTTATAAGTGAATGTTTGAAGAACAAAGTGTGTCCAAAAACATATGGCAGGATTGGAAGAAGACCCTGGAGTGGAGAAGCATTCAGCAGTTTTCAAGAAGGATACATCAAGGATCAGTTGCAAGCAGTTTAGAAGAAAGAAGCTGCATTTGCTGGTGTAAGGAGTACACAAAACACACTTCAAGAGACCATAAGGGGTGAGTGGTACAAAAAAGTTGTTGGCAGGTCAACAGTAGAGTAAACTTTGATACAAATCGTAAACATGGTCAACATGAAAAAATAAGTTTGAGAGTTTATTTAGTAATTCGGTTTTGGATAAAATTTAGCAATATGGATAATATAAAGAATATCTCAAGTAGATTATTGACTAGGGATGAAACGCAGCACTAGGGCTAGGATTAAATTTTTGTGCAGGGACTACAAACAATATTAACATAGAATTCAACAGCAAAGATTAACTACCTTAATGTTGAAACATCACAATGATTTAGTCCTTTTCTCAGAGGAGTGATGATAGGGAGTAATGAAAGCAAACTTGGAGATATCTTGCCAAGGAGATTTAGTATCGCTCTGAAGGGATTAAAAAGCTACAAAGATATTAGAATTATGAAAGCTGACAAAGGGGGTAGTATTGTCATCATGAATAGCTCAGAATATAGGGTTAAAATGTACAGGCTACTAGATGATGAAACTACGTATGCTAAAATAGAGAATCCCCAACAATCCAAAAAGCTTCAGAATACCTTTAATCAGAATGTGAAGAAAAATAATCAGTAGACTAGTAATGGGAAGGACATGCTATGCACTAAATTATTCTCAAGTAAATTACCTGAACTTTCATATTATATATGGCAGTCCCAAAATACACAAGGAGGGCTGCCCTCTACGCCCTATTGTTTCTAGTAGGAAATCTCCTAACAAAAACTTAGCAGTGTGGCTAGCTGGAGAACTAGGAATATACTTAGGTATATTTTCAGAATCCCATATTAAACATTCAGTAGATTTCATAGACAAAGTTAAGAAAAAGAATATAAAGGGACACATGGTTAGTTTTGATGTAGTAGCATTATTCACCCAATGTCCCCTTAGATAAAGTATTAGAATTCCTACAGACTAAACATATGATGGGTATTTTCAATCCAGACATCGAAATAGGCGTCTTCCTTGAGTTGATCAAATTGTGTGTCAGTGATACTTATTTCACGTTTGAATAAGGACATGTTTACAAACAGAAATATGGAGTAGCTATGGGGTCCTCATTATCACCTATACTCGCTAACATCTATATGGAATATTTCGAACTAATCTAGTTCCTAATGTGAATGTCCCTGGACTTAAAACTGCAAGGATGGTGGAGATACGTGGATGATATTTTTTTGCTATTCTGCAAGGGGATGGAAATAAAATAGAAACTTTTCTAGATGAGCTCAATAAGTTTGATAACAATATCCAGTTCACTTTAGAGAAAAGTAACAATAATAAACTGCCCTTTTTAGACATACTCATAGAAAGAAAAGAAACAGGATATGAATTCAGCACATATAGAAGCCCACACATACAAACTCATATATTCATTTCTTCTCTTTTCATAGTCATGATATAAAAATAGGGGTTCTAACAGGTTTATTTCTTAGGGCAATGAGAACGTGTGACCCTTGCAAGATAGAGCAAGAAATAAATTACATCGATAAAAGCTTCGATGCATTAGCATACCCGGAATGGTTCAGAAAAAGGGCACTCACCAAAGCTAGAAAAATATTTTACAGAGCGAATGTAGAGAGTACATGGAATAAAGAAAACAAGAAAATAGTTGCCCTCCCTTTTATGCCTAAAATGAAACAAATCACTTCAAAAATGAAAGAAAGTCAATATAAATTTTGTATATACCTTTGATAATACCTTAAAAAACAAAGTATGTAAAAATAAATTGGAAGGAAAAGACAGTAATACAGATGATGTAGCGGGGGTATACATAATCAATTGCAATAATTGTGGAGACAGATATGTGGGGGAATCAGGTAGGGGAATAAGGACTAGAGTCCAAGAACATAGAAGGCAGAGTACAGCTTAACTCTCAGGGGAGTGCTATAGCTAGACATTGTTGGGAAAATGACCATAGGATGGATTTCAAAAACAGTAGGCTTATATACAAAAGCAACAAAATTAGTCAGGAGGAGGGTAGTAGAAGGTGCGCTTATCAGAGAGATCAAAGTAATTGAAGGAAACAAAGGTTTTACCTCAGAAGATCCCATAAGCCGAGCTTGATATTAAAAGAAGCTAAGATTGACCCTGCTGACCTGGAGATTAGGTTTCCTGCCCAACAGACTTACGGTGACCACACCCTTACCACAAGGGTGAATCCCATTGACCATCAGCTCAGGATATCAGAGCGACAAGAGGGGATTGGCAACTCTCAACTCTCAAGAAAACCAGAACAGCCATCGCATAAATGACAGCACAACGAGAAGAAGTTCCAGAAGACTGCTGGGCCTTGACCCAGGCTAACATCCCAACATCTCTTGAGAATGGGCCACAGCAAGGGCCTGAAAGTACTCGAGTGTGGAGTAAAACTAAATGTAAATACTTAGAAGTAAACAAGTTACAAATTGAATTTGTGGTTTCTTTTTCAATATTCAGAAGAAAACTGAAAGAAGTTTTTGTTTGGTTTAATAAAATAATAATAATATCCTTTGTTTCAACCCAGGGCCGTATACAGAGATAGTCAAGGAAGATGCAATGAATGAACAAATATATGAAAATGTGTTATAAGGATATTAAACAGGAAATATAGTCAAGTTGCCGTATCGGCCACAGTTGAGTTCTGCATAGTCTGCTCTCCAGAAGAAGCAGCCAAGTGACAAGTCAGGTGGTTTTCTTGTTCGTACACAAATGCAAGATAAGTATGTGTCTGTTACCGCCCTTATTCAAGAGACGTTTATGTTTCAGTGCGCAGGTGCCTTGTCGACCATATCTTGTAAATTAGGTGTTAAGTATAAGGTTTCAGGTCGTGGATACTGTTCTGTGTTGTTAGATTTTTTTTTTTGGGGAGGGGGGCCGCCATGTTGTTAGCTATGTATAAAAGATCCTTTTATATATTGTTAAAAGGGTTTTTTTTCCTACGAAAAAGTAGTATTCAGTTCAGGCAGTTGTGGTTAATGATACAGACAGTATATAAGTATTTTTACTTACGAAAAGTAGCAATTCACGTCCAGGCAATTGTAGTTGTTGAAACGGACTGTATATAGTTTTTTTTTTTTTTTTTTTTTTTTTTTTATGAGTCGGGAGTTGTAGTTTTTTAAACAGAGTGTATACAAATATTTTTTTTCTTTATTCAAGAAAGGTAACATTCAGGTTCAGGCAGTTGTAGTTATTGAAACATGTTTTGAATGAGAGATTTTAGATGAGAGAGAGAGAGAGAGAGAGAGAGAGAGAGAGGGAAGGAAAAATAAACCTGCGAAAAATAAAGGAGCCTCAGCGGACAGGTGATCCATCAAAAGTAATTAAAGGATTAAAATCGCGGCTGGGTATTTCAATGCCCGAATGACTGACCTATACCCCGGGACATCTGTTCCCTTAGGAATTTCGTTTCCGTTCGTTTCTCGCTCCCAATCAGAGGAATTCCCCAAATCTGTTGACGCATGACCACACTCTGGTGACCTGGGCCACAAGGGATTTTGGGTAGGGGGTGCGGGTGGGGGCTGGGGGAAATATTAGGATTTGACCTCCTCGTCACGCCTGGCTAAATTTGACTCCGCCTTCCACGCGCCTACTATGTTATTCCGAGCGAGGAACTGTTTATGTATCACGGTTTGGTTTCCTGAATAAATATAATTTCAGTGTTAAGGTTGTTAGTGTTTTTGTATTTGACTGATTGCGTGTCGAGTTTCTTTTTATTTTTTTATTGTTTTGTTTATTTTTTTTTTTTTTGTTTTTTATTTTTAACATTTTTAGCGTGTGTTTCTGGAGACGGGGAATTATTTTACACAAAAACATGTCACCCTTTTAAAGTCTCTCTAGATTTTAATTATTTTCATAAAAGCTTCGTTTTCAGTTGTATTTTTTTATGTATCTTATCTTACAAGACTGTGGTGATACACCTAGTTTATTTACAGAGAAAGTAATTGGAGCTATTCCTGAAGATCAGTCGGCTTATCGGAAATTCCATTCTACTGAAACAGCTCTTTGTGCCGTAATTAATGATTTGTTAGGTTTCTCTGATGACGGTAAATGTAGCTTGCTTATTCTCCTAGATCTTAGCGCTGCTTTTGATACAGTGGTTCATGAAGTGTTAATAGAGGATATGACTGCTATTGGGATCGATGGGGATGCTCTTAAATGGTTTAATAACTATTTATCGAATAGATCTTTCAAGGTGAAGGTTAAAGATAGATATTCTGAAAGTAGAAAGCTCACCACGGGTGTTCCACAAGGAAGCGTACTTGGCCCGGTTCCTTTTAGTATTTATACAATCGAGTTGTCTTGGATATTTAAATTACATGGCGTTCAATGTAAATTTTTTGCTGATGACACCCAGTTCTATTTAATAGTGGATGACATTATTGAAGTCAAGCTGTTTTGATAAGACTTATGGGCAGATGTTTCGAAATGGATGCAAAAGAAAAAAAAGCTTTTTGAAACTAAAATTGAAATAAAACTAAATTGAAAATAAAACTGAATGCATTCTAATTAGCACTAAATAAGAAGGTTTGAAAACGTTAATAACATCTCCATCAATAAGGAAAATATTTTGTTAACTGATAGAGTCAGAGATCTCGGGGTAGTAGTTGATGGTTCTTTGACATTTGATGAACATATTAACAATGTAGTTAGGACCGCAAATTATCATCTGAGGAATATCGCCCATTAGAAAATATCTTAACGAAGATGCCACTAAGCTGCTAATTAATAGTTTGGTAGTTAGTAGAGTAGACTATTGTAACTCGTTGTATTACAATTTACCTAATTATCGTCTTAAGAAACTTCAAATGATTATGAATAGAGCTGCTAGACTAATTGTTGGTATATCCCCGCGAGAACATATTACTCCAACCTTAATTAAATTACACTGGTTACCAGTCAAAGCAAGGATTATTTTTAAACTTTGCGTCTTAACATATCAAGCTATTAACACGGGAGAGCCATTGTATCTTAAAGGTTGCCTGAAAAGATACGTAGTATGGCCTGGTGTTCATACACGCCTTTCCCGTGATGATTTCAGACTTGATGAGCCTCGTGCAACGACCACTCTTGGTACGAGAACTTTTAAGCACTGCGCTCCTAGATTGTATAATCAACTTCCGGCATCAGTTAAGTGTGCTGAAAATATCGTACAGTTCAAAAAGCTATTGAAAACCCATTTATTTTCACTCAGCTATAATACTGAGACAAATGCAATTAACCCTCTTTACATTACATAGACTTTTAAATTTTTGACTATAATATAAGTGATTTGGAAATCCCGTCTGAACGCTTAATAGCGAAAGCAGGGATACTTGATAAACCGTCAGACATAGACATAGAGATATTTTTAAAAAGTCAACCTAACCTCAAAGTGATTTTTCCATTTTTCCTTACAAACTACAACTACCTTTCTGCAATATCTAGTTATTGTTAATTTTCAAACCACAAAATTGAGGTCTTCTTTGGTCATTTGCAACTTAAATCTTTTTTAATATCATTTAGGAAATTATGACCTCAACTTAGTTGTTAATTACAGAGAGATGTTTTTAACACAATTGTATGTTGTTAATTACAGAGAAATTTTTATTGACACATTTGTAAGTTGTTGATTACAGAGAAAGTTCTGTAACACAATTATAAGTGATTAATTACAGAAAAATATATGTAACGCAGTTATAAGTTGTTAGTTACAGAGAAATTTGTTTAGAACGATTGTAAGTACTAGTCCAGTTTTCAGTATTTTTTTTATCTTTTATTAGAAAAATATCACAGTCATTACATAGTACGTAGGGTATTACAAAATATTACAAAATTAAATATACATACAATATTTACAATTACTATTGGTTAGAAAAATTAGACGTCAAAATCAACGTATTTTTTGCTGAATAGATTGTCAATTTTTTCTTTAAATAAATTTCATAACAACCACCTGTCATGAGTCAGTTTACTTTTAACAAAGGTACACGTTTCTTCTTTTGCATATTTGATCATCTCATAATAATGGTTAAGTAAAGTGTGATTTTATGACTTGCCTTCATAAAACTCCGAATGTCTAATACTGGTATTCTTCTCTATATGATAATTTTCTCTCATTGCAGGTACGTTGCGATGTGACAGAATATGTTATGGGACAGTAAGTTCTAAAATGAGTGTTTATTCCTTTATCTTGACGGTTTTTTCCTGTGTAGTTTGTGGCTCATAGGAACCTTTTTTTCTGCGTAGTTTGTGGCTCATAGGCAGTTTTTTCTGTGTAGTTTGTGGCTCATAGGTAGTTTTTTTTCGTGTAGTTTGTGGCTCATAGGTAGTTTTTTTGTGTAGTTTGTGGCTCATAGGACCTTTTTTCCTGTGTGTTTGTGGCTCATAGGTAGTTTTTTTTTCTGTGTAGTTTGTGGCTCATAGGTAGTTTTTTGTGTAGTTTGTGGCTCATAGGACCTTTTTTCCTGTGTAGGTTGTGGCTCATAGGACCTTTTTTCCTGTGTAGGTTGTGGCTCATAGGACCTTTTTTCCTGTGTAGGTTGTGGCTCATAGGACGGTTTTTCTGTGTAGTTTGTGGCTTATAGGACCTTTTTTTCTGTGTAGTTTGTGGCTCATAGGTAGTTTTTTTTTCTGTGTAGTTTGTGGCTCATAGGACCTTTTTTCCTGTGTAGGCTGTGGCTCATAGGACATTTTTTCTGTGTAGTTTGTGGCTCATAGGACCTTTTTTTCTGTGTAGTTTGTGGCTCATAGGTAGTTTTTCCTGTGTAGTTTGTGGCTCATAGAACCTTTATTTCTGTGTAGTTTATGCTCATAGGAAGTTTTTCCTGTGTAGTTTGTGGCTCATAGGACCTTTTTTTCTGTGTAGTTTGATGGCTCATAGGAAGTTTTTCCTGTGTAGTTTGTGGCTCATAGGCCACCTTTTTTCTTGTGTAGTTTGTGGCTCATAGGACCTTTTTTCTTGTGTGTTTGTGGCTCATAGGACCTTTTTTCGTGTAGTTTGTGGCTCATAGGACCTTTTTCTTGTGTAGTTTTGTGGCTCATAGGACCTTTTTCTGTGTAGTTTGTGGCTCATAGAACCTTTATTTCTGTGTAGTTTGTGGCTCATAGGACCTTTTTTCTGTGTAGTTTGTGGCTCATAGAACCTTTATTTCTGTGTAGTTTGTGGCTCATAGGACCTTTTTCTGTGTAGTTTGTGGCTCATGGGACTTTTTTCTGTGTAGTTTATGGCTCATAGGAAGCTTTTTCTGTGTAGTTTGTGGCTCATAGGACCTTTTTTCTTGTGTAGTTTGTGGCTCATAGGACCTTTTTTCCTGGGTAGTTTGTGGCTCATAGGACCTCCTGTGTAGTGTAGCTCATAGGACCTTTTTTTTCTGTGTAGTTTGTGGCTCTTAGGCCTCTTTTTCCTGTGTAGTTTGTGGCTCATAGGACCTTTTTTTCTGTGTAGTTTGTGGCTCATAGGTAGTTTTTTTTCTGTGTAGTTTGTGGCTCATAGGACCTTTTTTCTTGTGTAGTTTGTGGCTCATAGGACCTTTTTTCCTGTGTAGTTTGTGGCTCATAGGACCTTTTTTCTGTGTAGTTTGTGGCTCATAGGACCTTTTTTCTTGTGTCAGTTTGTGGCTCATAGACCTTTTTCCTGTGTAGTTTGTGGCTCATAGAACCTTTATTTCTGTGTAGTTTGTGGCTCATAGACCTTTTTTTGTGTAGTTTGTGGCTCATAGAACCTTTATTCTGTGTAGTTTGTGGCTCATAGGACCTTTTTTCTGTGTAGTTTTGTGGGGGGGGGGGCTCATAGGAACCTTTTTTCTGTGTAGTTTATGGCTCATAGGAAGCTTTTTCTGTTGTAGTTTGTGGCTCATAGGACCTTTTTTCTTGTGTAGTTTGTGGCTCATAGGACCTTTTTTCCTGAGTAGTTTGTGGCTCATAGGACCTTTTTTCCTGTGTAGTTTGTAGCTCATAGGACCTTTTTTTCTGTGTAGTTTGTGGCTCTTAGGCCTCTTTTTCCTGTGTAGTTTGTGGCTCATAGGACCTTTTTTTCTGTGTAGTTTGTGGCTCATAGGTAGTTTTTTTCTGTGTAGTTTGTGGCTCATAGGACCTTTTTTCTTGTGTAGTTTGTGGCTCATAGGACCTTTTTTCCTGTGTAGTTTGTGGCTCATAGGACCTTTTTTCCTGTGTAGTTTGTGGCTCATAGGACTTTTTTTTCTGTGTAGTTTGTGGCTCATAGGACCTTTTTTTTCTGTGTAGTTTGTGGCTCATAGGTAGTTTTTTTCTGTGTAGATTATGCTCATAGAAGTTTTTTCTGTGTAGTTTGTGGTCTCATAGGACCTTTTTTCTGTGTAGTTTGTGACTCATAGGACCTTTTTTCCTGTGTAGTTTGTGGCTCATAGGACCTTTTTCCTGTGTAGTTTGTGGCTCATAGGACCTTTTTTCCTGTGTAGTTTGTGGCTCATAGGACCTTTTTTTCTGTGTAGTTTGTGGCTCATAGGACCTTTTTTTCTGTGTAGTTTGTGGCTCATAGGTAGTTTTTTCTGTGTAGTTTGTGGCTCATAGGACCTTTTTTCTTGTGTAGTTTGTGGCTCATAGGATCTTTTTTCCTGTGTAGTTTGTAGCTCATAGGACCTTTTTTTTCTCTGTAGTTTGTGGCTCATAGGACTCTTTTACCTGTAAGTAGTTGTGGCTCATAGGACCTTTTTTTCTGTGTAGTTTGTGGCTCATAGGTAGTTTTTTTCTGTGTAGTTTGTGGCTCATAGGTCAGTTTTTTCTGTGTAGTTTGTGGCTCATAGGACGGATTTTTCCTGTGTAGTTTGGGCTCATAGGAAGTTTTTTCTGTTTAGTTTGTGGCTCATATAACCCTTTTTCCCTGCGTAGTTTGTTGCTTATAGGACGTTATTTTTTCCTGTGTAGTTTGTGGCTCATAGGAAGTACTTTTGTCTGTGTAGTTTGTAGCTTATTAGACGTTATTTTTTCTGTGTAATTTGTAGCTCGTAGGACTTTTTTTTCCTGTGTAATTTGTGGCTCATTGGCCGGTTTTTTCATGTGTAGTTTGTGGCTCATAGGAATGTTTTTTTTTCCTGTGTAGTTTTTGGCTCATAAGACATTTTTCGTAACTCGTTTTCGCGACTTGCTGGGAGTAACATTCTAAGCGATTTCAGTATCGTGCGTGATTTACCGGCTTAGTCCCCCGGGATTGGGGTGGGGGTTCTTCGACTCCTTGCAATGTTTTGTAGAATTTGTAGGTTAGTTTACACGTTTTCCATCGGGGTTTTCGAACCTGAAAGAAAGGCGTCCCAGTGACATAGATGCTGAAGCATGGCGTTACATATTTATCTGTAATAATTAAGGGGTCTGTGTGGTAGCTCTGTCACATCTCCCTTTTCCCGTCAGGGCGATCTTTTGCCAGAACACGTCTATAGACTCCGCAGCGCATAAATCTTGAGATGGCGGGACCGCTGTGAGATAAAAACTGAAAACAGAAGTTCAAAACAATCCAGGTAAGAAGTAAATGAAGATTCATGCTCTTCTTTTCTTTCCACGGTGGGTTTCGAACCCGCGCTAGGTAGCGTCCAGTGTTCCCAGTGGAAAATTTCAAAACGAATCCCAAAAGGTACCATAATATCCAAAAACGTATCCTTGCAAATCAAACGTATCCGAAATGAATATATTCTATATATTATCATTGCCTATAAATATTGTTTATTAGTGTTAAAAAATCATAAAAATGTTATTTTCCCCCATTGTTGGTATTCATTTATATGCGGTACAATATCTTTTCCCCTAATGATTCTAATCGTTTGTCTGGCATTGGCGCGCAAAATTCTAGTTTCTGGAGTTGCCAGGTACTAAATAAACGTTCGTGGATGAGATGGAGATGAGATATACCTACGGACGTCTCTCTCTTTGGTAGCGTAGTGAAGTATAGGTGGCAGTCTCACTCACAGTACCCAGTTTAGGTTCGAATTCCGCAGTGGAGGGGAAGGGCTTTTTCATTTGTTTCTTATATTTCTTATGTGGATTGAAGGCTTGTCGTGATAAACATTGGCAGAAAGTGTTAGGAAATCTAGAAGCCAGACAGGTCATCAATATACATACATACACACACACACACACACACACACACACATATATATATATATATATATATATATTATAATATATAATATATATTTATATTTATGTGTGTGTATATATGTATATACACACACACACAGATATATATATATATATATATATATATATATATATTTTTTTTTTTATATATCTGTGTGTTATATATATATATATTATATATATATATATATAGTTATATATATATCCATCCTTAAATCCACAGTAGAAAGGTGCGTGAAAAACTGGGGACTTTGAACAAGTACCTTTGCAGTACATTTTCAAGCTTACACTGAATATAATAGAAATTGAGAGACCCTCATACACAAAAAACAGAAAGGAGAGAAGATCAAGGGACAATCCAGGATGGAGATTTAAACTGAAAATAAATCATTCGTCTCTTTATTTGAATGAAATCAACATTGTATATGGGAATAATTTACTGGTTTGTTCTGACGAATCTGATTTCGTTTACTCTGAGAGAATTTGTATTCGTCAGATGATCTCTTAACACACACACACACACACTCTTTCTCTCTCTCTCTCTCTCTCTCCATGGTGATATCACTCAACAGCACAGCTGCTGTCAGATGCTATCTGGAGCCTTCGGACTGGGGTCGAATGATTGCCAATGATTTTTATGTTGAAATCCCTCAACTGTCCCGATGATTGATGGCTTCGTCTTCGTCTCGATTCCATCCATCGACCGTCGCTGGATGTTAGGGACGGGGGGGGGGGGGGGGGAGGGGGTGGGTGTATTGATACTACGTCTCCTTGTGGGGGGGGGTGTAGGGTTGTTGGATGTTGTTGCTCCTCCTTGAAGGGCACCGGAAGACGTGAGCACGCGGCAGCCAGCCGTGGAAAAAAAGAAGAAAGAAAGAAAAAAAAAAAGCTTTCCAGACAGACACCTCTGCCGTGGATGATATAGCATTACCGGAAGCTGAACTGATGCTGAGTAACTCGGGAGTTTATGGGTTCACAAAATAGGCTGCGAGACGGGAACCCGAAATATGGCAGGCCAGTGTCAGGCATTTTTGTTAATTCTGGAATTTTTTAATCTTTCTCTCTCACTTTCTATCATGTTTCCGGGTTTGGTAAGTGGTACTTAGCCTTTTATTATATTTTCTTGTTTTTCTTTTCATTTTTCCTAATTCTGAAACCTTAATCTCCCCCCCCCCCCCCCACCCCTCCAATCCCATCTTCCTCCACATCTAAATGATTCTTGGAATCTCTCTCTCTCTCTCTCTCTCTCTCTCTCTCTCTCTCTCTCTCTTTCGTTTCCAGGTCTAAGTGGTACTTGACTTTTTATTTTTTATTTTTTTTTATTTTTGCTAATTCTGAAACCTTAAACCCCCACCCCCCACCCTCCCATCTTCCTCCACATCTGAAGGATTCTTGAATTTCCCTCTTTTGTTTTCAAGATTGTGCACTTTTTTTTTCATTCTACAACACAAATTCATCTAGCCTCCCCCCTCCCATCCCCTACTCACATCTTAGCGATTCTCGAGTGTGACTTTTTTTTTATAATTTAAATTCTGCATGCATGCAAGATGGGAGAATATCAGTCATGTTATGCATGGCATCATTATCGAGATTGCAAGCATTTTTACTCCATCAATCGTGGCTGGTTGATGCCTCAGATGACTGATATTAGAAATTCCTTGATTTTACTGAAGCAATCTCAGCTGTTCGTGATGATCTACCTCTACTTAGGAATATTCCGGCCTGGATTTTCGATACTTGGGAATATTTTGGCCAGGGAATGGTAGAAATTAATTAAGAGAACTTTTATTCTGGCCAGGATTTGGTAGAAATGAATTAGGAGAACTTTAGATAGGAATATTCCAGCCAGGATAGGATACCTATATATATTTTGGTCAGGATATGGTAGGAATGAATAAAGAGAACTTTAAATAGGAATATTCCGGCCTGGATACTATACTTAGGAATATTCCAGCCTGGATACTTTACTTAGGAATATTCCAGCCTGGACACAATACTTAGGAATTAAGAGAACTTTAGATAGGAATATTCCAGCTAGTAAATGATACTTAGGATTAGGAATAAGATTAAGGTAAGATTAAGGTAGATACTGTAGTTGAACCTGTGCATAGCGTACGTGGAATGGGACAGATTAGTAGCAACTGAGAGAATCAGTTATATTTTATATAATAATTCTGATTAAACCTTTTTATTTTGAAAGGGCCATGTGAGTTCAAATTCGATTGGTACTGGAACTTGATTCGTCTGGTAGTGTAGAAAAATTTTTTATTTTTATTTTTCGTAGAAGTGTAACTCAAATTCACAACTGGGACATTCACTTTCTTCAGTCGTTACTCGATTTTTTTTTTTTTTTTTTTTTACATTCCAAAGGTCATTCGTCATTTTTTTAAAAAAATGTTGCTGTATCTTCATTCTTCATTTTCGTCAATTTATTTTGATTTTTCTTTAGTATTATTCTTGCTCAACCCCCCCTTCCAACCCCCCCCTTCCCCCCCCCCCCCTTTTTTTGGACATTCCAAAGGTCATTCATCAAATTTTTTTTAAATATTCCTGTTTCTTCACTCTTCATATTCATAAATTTATTTTGACCTTTCTTGTAGTAGTATTCTTGCTCACCCCCCCCCTCCCCCTTTTTTTTTTGCTTGCCTAATGACGGATATAATTACGTCTCTCTTTCGTCTCTGTCATATTTTCGTCTTTTAGGTATACCGAGTTCCCACATTTTAATTCGAAAGACCTCGTACCTGTTACTCCATTGTTTCACTTACCTTTGTGGATTTTGCCTCTTATTTGTATAAAATTCACCACGTTCCAAATTTTCGTGATTCAGTTACACTTTTATACGGTTTATTTAATAGCATCTTCTCATAGCGTTAAAATGCGCTTGTGAGGGAAGCGTGTTTGCATTCGTGTTTGCTTAATCCTGAACGTGTCTCCATGTTTACCTTTCCATATCCATGCATGATGTGACTATAGTTGATTCACATCAACCATGCATCTGATGTCTAGGCCAGTCCCTTACGACGCTCCTAGTTGGCTGTGGATAAGCCACTCACAGGGCTGGAAACTCTCAATCTCCCTCGAGAGTTCACATGGGTAGGATGTATGTTCCACCTCTCCTGATGGATACGTCTTTCAAAAGTATCCCTCAGGAGAAGTGGAGCATGCATCCTGCCTATGTGAACTCTCGAGAGAGACTGAGAGTTCCCAGCCCTGTGATTGGCTTATCAACAGCCAATCAGGAGCGTCGTAAGCGACTGGCCTAGACATCAAATGCACGGTTGATGTGAATCTACTATAGTACAAAGTACTAATTGTACTTTTGATGTTACGGTTACCCGGATCTGCATGCTTTCGGTGGAATAGAATTGCTGTCTTGTCGTTTGCTGTATTAACGTAGTTTTTTCGTATATTTATTAATCTCACAAGAAATATAATACAGTTTTAGCGTAGCTATCATATTGGTTTAAGACCCCGTAAAATGTCTCTAAACGTGGCGCTTTGAGTCCGTAGAGTTTTATGAGCACTGCTAATGAAGTCCAAACCGTACTATTCTGCCGACATGTTATTAATTATTAATATAATTATTCTTGTTGTTATTATTATTGTTGTTGTGTTTGCTTTCTTTGATTGTTGTAATGATTGAATATGCGCTTTAATTTATGCTCTTCATGATACAGAAATTTTACTTCTCTTTTATTTAAAAAAAAAAAAACATTTTACAGTTCATTTTACAATTCACCACATATATAGTATATGTAATTTACGTAAAAAATCAGGAAATATATATTCATAATATTTTTTTTGCATCATTATACTTAAAGTACATACATACATATACACATACCCATATATACTGTGTACTGAAATTAGGACAAAATTTATAACCTCTTGTTTTGCTTATTTCTCATAATGAAGAGTCATAACTACTCGTATGGTTGGGTTTCGATATTAAAAATATTGCGGACCATAATTATGGTAATATTAATTTCTTTAAAAGTTCCAGCATTATACTTTGAATTGGATGGTTTCAAATATTCATATACCCTCTATCTTAATCCCTTATACGTAATAATGCCAATTTGAATTCAGTCTAATTCCAGTATTATATTATTTTGTTTATTATTTTATTTATTTATATGCGTTCTTAGGGTATTAAATTCAATTTAACTCCAGTGATATTAATGGATTCATACAACTTAAAAAATATTCCCACATGCTTAATTAATGGATTCATTTATCTTCTATCTTAAATTCAATATATGTTCCAGTATTGTATTGAGTAAGTAATGGATTCATTTAGTTTCTATCTTAAATTCAATTTATGTTCCAGTATTATATTTGGTAATTAATGGATTCATTTAGCTTCTATCTTAAATTCAATTATGTATCCAGTATTTGTATGTTGGAATTAATGGATTCATTTAGCTTCTATCTTAAATTCAATTTATGTTCCAGTATAGTATTGGGTAATTAATGGATTCATTTAGCTTCTATCTTAAATTCAATTTATGTTCCAGTAATATATTTGGTAATTAATGGATTCATTTAGCTTCTATCTTAAATTAAATTTATGTTCCAGTATTGTATTGGGTAATTAATGGATTCATTTAGTTTCTATCTTAAATTCAATATTTGTTCCAGTATTGTATTGGGTAATTATAATGGATTAATTTAGCTTCTGTTTTAGTCCCTCATTCGTAAATATGATGATATTAAATTCAATGGAGAAAAAAATCCACAGTTATGTAAAAGTTCATATATTTAAATGTAAAACTTTAAGGATAGCTTTCGGGAATCTGTTCGGTTCCCCTTATCAACCGAACAGATTCCCGAAAGCTATCCTTGAAGTTTTGAATTTAAATATATGTACATATACATAACTGTAGATTTGTTTCTCCATTTGAAGACTCTTGCTACTATGAGGATTTAAAAAAAATTAAATTCAATCTAAGTTCCAGTATCTTGTTATATCATTTTTGGAAGTGAATGGATCTCTCTCTCTCTCTCTCTCTCTCTCTCTCTCTCTCTCTCTCTCTCTCTCTCTCTCTCTCTCGTCATTAGCCATTCGGATCCTATTCGCGACAGGACCCCTCAACCGCCGATTATTATTAAGATGCAGCGTATTCCGCTTTCCCCCCGCGAGAACCTATTTTGCATTTATTCCGCGACGCGCGCGGTAGCGGCAGCGGCAGAGGCGGCGGTCTCTCTCTCTCTCTCTGCTATGCTATGCTATGAGCGAAGCCACCAAATTGTGCCCATTTACGGCTTAAAAAAGCGGCCCGTTCCCTTTTGTGAATGCAGGCTCGGGGTCTTTATCGTATCCTATCGGGCTGCTATTGTATTAATGTGTTTGCCTTTTCTGATAGTTTTTTTTTTTCTTTTTTTTTTTTTCCAGGGAGGGGATGGGTGTAGATGGGTGGGAGAGAGGGGGAGAGGGAAGGTATTGTAATGTCGCTACCACGCCGACGGCGATTGTTATCGGTTACAGGTTATAGACGAAGTTATAGAAGAAACCAGTGAACGCTTGTGATGCTTTTAAAAGGAGTCTCCTGCAAGCAAGCGAGAGCATAATTATTATTATTATTATAGGCTGCAATTCATAATAATAAACCCATCTCATTTCAAAATATTTCATTTTCGTCAGAGCGATAATTTTAGTCTCCAATTTTATTATTGATAAAAACTTTTAATATCATCTTTTCGATTGTTTCATCGAGTCTCTGTGAACAATGAATTAATCGGATGGGTGATATTCGCCATTGACGCTCGTTGACTCAAACTGAGGCCATGTGTGGCCATGACTCTCTCTCTCT
>NC_087208.1:56332713-56340213 GCF_015104395.2 Macrobrachium nipponense
TGAATATATGTACATTTACATAACTGTGGATTTGTTTCTCCATTTGAAGACTCGTGATACTATGAGATTTTTAATTGTTATTATTATTATATTAATAATATTTTATTATTATTATTATTATTATATTATTATTATTATTATTATTATTATTATATTTTATATTATAGAACAGGACACTTGTCAGAATGCGTGGAAATAGTGTTATTTTGGATTGAATTTATAATAATAATAATAATAATAATAATAATAATATAATTATTATTAATTATTATTATTATTATTATTATTATTATTATTATTATTATTATTATTATTATAGTATTAAGACGCAGATTGGTGGTCCCTTTAATCTTGTGGGATGAGCCGAGCTAGAGACAGGCCTGACTCTGGTCTGGAGTCAGGACTCCAGCCTCCCTGGCTGCCCTGACTGATTTAATTGGGTACTTGTTGTTAAGGAAGACTTAATGTTTGGGCTGTGAGGGAGGGAGGGAGGGAGGGAGTAGAAAGAGAAGTGTGTGTGTGTGTGTGTGTGTGTGTGTCCAAGGGAGTGTGAGGGAGAAGTTTGGGGGAGGGGGGGTGTAGGAGGTAGGTAAGGAGGAGGGCACGGAGGGCATTAGAAGGGCTGAGTCAGAATTTCTTATGTCGCCGCTCAGACGCCACATGCCCGACAGGTCGGGCACTCGGGCACTCTCCTCCTCTCTCCTCTCCTCAGTCGAACCCGTTTCGCCGATCATTCAATAAAGTGATTGAATGTTTTCTCTCTCTCTCTCTCTCTCTCTCTCTCTCTCTCTCTCTCTCTCTCTCTCTCGTCGTTTAAGAATTGCTATATTTTTTCATTTTTTTTCCTATGGAAATATTTGCATATTCACGGGACGCTGATATGCTATGAAGAAGGGTTGATGATCTTGTAATTATCAAAACCGTCGAAGGCATCCTCTCTCTCTCTCTCTCTCTCTCTCGCGTCACAGGTGCGGTAGAAGACAAAAAGAACGAACGAAAGAAAGAGAGAGAGAGAGAGAGAGAGAGAGAGAGAGAGAGAGAGAATCATCAATTTGATCTCCGGCTCAAGCCTTGCAACTCTGCCATTGGGTATAGCGCCCAGGGGAGGGCAGTGCAGCCTCCCTCCGCGCCCAATCACGGGGCGAGACGTACCCCAGGGAACAGGATTTCACCCGGGGCATACGTTCGCCCCGGCTGGGAAGCGATGCTGTACCGTGCCCCTCAATGCAAGATTCGTCGGTGCTCCATGGCCGGTCTGGCGCCATGTTGACTATCTCTTGCTCCCTCCTGCCCCTCCTACTAGTCTTGCCCTCTCCTTCCCTCATCCCGGGCACGCCGTTGCTGCACCAAGCCCGGACCTTCCTCCTCCTCCTCCTCCTCCTCCTGCCCTCTCTATTCTCGCTCATCAGTTCAACAGGACCACCCACTGTCCCCCCCTCCCCTCTTCCCGGTCCCCGAGTGGGTATCCCTGTACAACAACCCAAATAGCGCCCAGCGCCTCCGTGACCTCCCCACTTTTTTTTTTATTTTTTCGGCAATGCAGTGTCCAGCCCCACCACCCCCACCTTTGTTTCCCCCTTACCCCCCCCCCCCTTTACCACCCCCAAACCCCCCTACCCCCCATTCCCCTCATTCCTGAATATACCCACGTGCCCCTTCCATCCTCTTCATTTGTACTTTTTTTTTTCTTTTTTTGAAGGTTAGGTGGGATGGTTTTCCTCTCTCTCTCTCTCTCTCTCTCTCTCTCTCTCTCTCTCTCTCTCTCTCTCTCTTTATTTGTAAATGAAGTTGCATCGATGTCAGGTTTTTAACCCACTCACCCCCTCCTCCCTCCAAAAAAAGAGCTAATCTAATGATTAAAATAAAGATAATTATTACCATGTTTCCTGGCGTTGTTTTATGAAAAATATGGATGAAGAAAATAATTTGTCAACTAAAGATAATAATTTGTAAAAGTAACAAAAACACGTAGATGAAATAATAATTCGTCAAAGTAATAAAAACACGTAGATGAAGGCAAGATATAACGATTAGCAAATGGACCAAATAAAGAATTTTTTCTTATTAATAATAAGTCAAATAATAATTTTGTGTGACTGACCGAACGTCAGGTCACCAACCTGTTTCTATTTTCTGTCTTAATAATTTCCCGAATAATTGTGTGTTGCGTGGGTGTGTTTTTATGGGGTCACGAGGAGCCGTGTTACTCCTCCTCCTCCTCCTCCTCCTCCTCCTCCTCCTCCTCCTCCTCCTGGCCTAAAGTATATCTGATTTTCATTCAAAGTTAACCCCGGCCTCACCAGGTTGTTCCGCGCTCGTTTATTGCAGAGAGAGAGAGAGAGAGAGAGAGAGAGAGAGAGAGAGAGAGAGAGAGAGAGAGTTGGATAGGGAATGGGGAGAGAGAGAGAGAGTTGGATAGGGTATGGAAAGAGAGAGAGATTGGGGGGGATGAGAGAGAGAGAGAGAGTTAGATAGGGAATGGGAATATATATATATATATATATATATATATATATATATATATATATAGAGAGAGAGAGAGAGAGAGAGACAGAGAGAGAGAGAAGAGAGAGAGAGAGAGACTCACTCTCGTATGCTCATCGACGTAACTTCATGCATCATAGCCTTGACAAAAAGAAATGAAGACTCGTGTAGTAACTCATTCACATTATATATATATATATATATATATATATATATATATATATATATATATATATATATATAGATTAATATATATATGTATATATGCAAAATATCTTTAGTCTGGAAATATTGCATCAAATGCAATGCTGATAGTATAAAGGATTTTTTACAGTATTTAAAATCTTATCGATATCATGATAAGAGAAACTGCATGATTTGCAATTTTTTCGTATGAATGATATTCGTTTAGAGATGCTCACGGGTTAATGGAATTTTAGGATATTTATAGTTTATTTATAAGAATGAATATGTAAAAAAATAAATAATGTGCGTGGTAAACGGTACAGAACAATGATTTCTAATAAAATATATAGCGGATTTATTTAATTTTTGTTTGGTGAAACAACGCTCTATTTGATCGTAGATTTAGCACGTGCCCATAGTAAGCTGGGGGCCTGATCATGCCCTATTTTTATTTTTTTATATTTTTCTATCTTTCAGGGCCACTGATTGATTAGCAATTCGTTTGTTTGTCAGTTATCGTGGTATCTGTCACCGAAGTTTTTCATGTGATATATATATATATATATATATATATATATATATATATATATATATATATATATATATATATTATATATTATATATATCTATATATATATATATAATATATATATAATTTATATATATCATGCATAAAACGTTCCTAAATTAATTCTCTCCACAGGGCCAAACCATTGAAGCTCTATGATAATTTGTCAATTTTTTTTGGGAGTTAATTTTATGTTCACCTCACATTTTTTGGAGTATAACAATTCTTTGGTATGTTATGCTTCGCATTACAATTTAAAATCAGTTGCATTTTTTTCAAATCGTGCAAATTGAGATTTTTAAAATCATTTCCTTCCACTAATTCTCTTTTATTTTATGCCGTGATTTCCCCATTGAGATGTGTTCTTCTTCAATTCCCTTGTTTAACCGTTATCGCTCACGATATCACATCGAAGTATACGTATATTATGATTTATCAACTCTCTCTCGTCACGTCATCCAAGGTAGTCAGTCATCCAAGGTAACATCCATCCATCCACTTGACGCTCATTTTCATCCAGTTACGTCATTCCGGCTCCACAGAGGCCTATGAGGAGCGTCACTTTCTTCTGCCTACGTCGTGTTTGACGATGACGCAATGATAATCACGAGTTCCCGAGTCCGGGAGCGTCTCGAGATACCTCGTCCACGATTGGCTCTATAAACACTGACGGAGGCAGAAGACACCCTTGTCGTCAGGTCCGCTTTGGCGCCAGATCGGTCAGCTGTTATATGTTTACGCTAATTCGCGCGCGTATTCAGGAAGATTTATACGCAGCGGATCTTGAACTTCTTTTTGGAATAGGTTGTTTCAGATTCAAGTGAACCCTTTTTTTATTTTATTTATTTATTTTTGGTACAACAGGACCCGTGTTATTATGACTGACCTATAATTTCACCCACGTACTGTGTCACTATGTCACCGATTTTCAGTTATCTGCGATTTTCAACTTTATCGTCAAGCCGGCGAAATGGAACTCCACTTGGTTTTTTAAATAGTTTTATCTCAAAAAGTGCATTTTATGACGAAATTGATTTTAAAAAACCCAGAATTTCTGGATATTTCTTCTCATAGAAAAATACCGCGAATAGACAAAATTTCCGCGAATAATGTTGTCACTGTACCTGGCCATAAGCGCCTTAGCGGCGTGGTTGGTATGGTATTAGCATCCCACCTCGGTGGTCGTGGGTTCGATTCTCGGCCATTCCATTGAGGAGTGAGAGATGGTTCTATGCAACGTAAAAGCACCAAACAAACAAACAAACATATATAGCCCAGATTCTGAAAGGAAATATAATTCCGGATGCAGTTTCTTCAGTGTGCTGTGTGTACTTTTGTCAAAGTAGCAAGTCTAGTTAATCCACATTGCTAATTACTTTTCAACATACGACCATTTGCTTAAATTCTATTACTCCTGGATTTTTGTTTTCCACTTTAACATTTATCGTTATCATCATTATGTGTATCATCCATTTCATTATTTACATTGTATGGTGGTCCGAATACATATTAACTGTTCTTTTTATGTTATGGTTGAATGTAAGGGTTTTTAACTGACAACAACAACAACAACATCAATAATAATAATAATAACAATAAACATATATGTGTGTATTTATGTATAAATGTATGTATTTATGTATGTGTACACACATATATGTATGTATGTATGTATGTACATAAAACAACAACAACAGTAATAATAAACATATGTGTATATATGTGTATATGTATGTATTTATGTATGTATACACACATATATGTATAAATGTATGTATGTATCTGTGTGTGTATAAGAGTGATTTCCTGTCTTATCGGGAAATGTTTATTTGTTCCTATTTAATTTTTATTTCGAAAAAAAATTTATTTTTATGGGTGATCACCCGTGTACAACCACGCCCATTCAGCTGTCCCATATTTACCGGTCCGTGTTGACTTTTGCCTTGAGCGCGGACGCGTAGGTTGTAAAAATCTATTACTTGAGAGAGATAATTTTTTTTAATGCTTTTGCGTTCTCAGTGATTTATTGCCTCACATAATTAAACAACAAGGCATCCGCTGACAGTAATTAGGATAGATGCTTTGCTCTGCAACCCTCTCGGCCTGGCTCTTCCAGAGTTTCAGTTCCTCTCATTCTTCTGGGATATTTGGGGGGAAGTTATTTTCGCATTATCTGGTTGTTTATTAGTTATTTTTTTCTGATAAGTGGTCGTCTTCTTTCTGTTTATCCTGTTATTTAATGTCTCTCAAATGAAGACCATATTCAGTGGCCCCTGGGGCTTGTTCTATATTGGACTTATAATAATAATAATAATAATAATAATATTCAATAATATAATAATAAGAATCAAGAAGAAGAAGAAGAAGAAGAAGAAGAAGAAGGAGGAGGAAGATAATCTGTAAAAATATATATAATATAATATATATATATATATATAATACTATAATAATAATGATATAATAAGAAGAAGAAGAAGAGAAGAAGATAAGAGAAGAGAAGAAGAAGAAGAAGAGGAGGATATATATATATATAATATATATATATATTATATATATATATATATATATATATATATATATATATTATATATACATATATCATACACATACAGGGTGTCGCAAAAAATGTATACACATTTTAGATAACTGTAAACTTGGTGTTTATTATAATTTTATTATATAAAAAATGTAAAACTATTTACAAGTATCATTTTATTGTTTTTTTTTCACTGCTTGTTCTCAAGCTGACGTCCATTTTGATCCAGACACTGCTGAAAACGCGAAGCAGTGGAATCCCACACACCATGAATCAATTCCCTTGGTAAATGGGCGCATTCATGTTCAATGGCTTCTCTCAATTTAGCGACTGTTGCAGGTTTCATAGCGTAGAACTTGTCTTTTAGGTATCCCCATAAGAAAAAATCAAGTGGTGTGAGGTCTGGTGAACGGGGAGGATATTCAACGAAACCCCTTCGTCCAATCCATCTGTTTGGTAAGATCTCATCAAGGAAGGATCTAACATCGCGATGGTAATGTGGGGTTGCCTACATGATGTAGGCAATGTAGTCAAAATGCAGTGAAAAAAACAATAAAATGATACTTGTAAATAGTTTTATATTTTTGAAATGATAAAATTATAACAAACTTCAAGTTTACAATTATTTAAAATGTGTATACATTTTTTTGGGACATCCTGTATATACACACACACGCACGTCCCAATCCTTATTTATTGCATGACAGGTCAATGCAAACTTTTTTTCTTTAATTTATTTTTATTCTTTATTGGCTTCATTCTCCGCTCCAGAAACCATCGCATCCCCGAAGTATGTATATACAGTGTATAGGTATGGTTATATGTATGTACATACATAGTAAATTCAAGTATGTAATATAGTTAAAAAAAAGAAAAAAGATGTGTAGAATACTCTCATCGGATAAAATTCTGAATGTAATTGTTAAAATTGTAAAGTAGTGTATATTTTCTCTAATAGAAGATAAAAAAGAGCATCCAGAGGTCTCTACGCGTCTGATACCTGTCCGATACCGTCCGTACCTGTACCATATCCGACTTGGTCAGGTGTAATAATACTTTTTGTCACGTGGCCTGTTAAGGATGGCTTCTTTGATGTCCTAATTTTTCACCCGATTTTGGTTTTTATTAGTTATGTAAGTATATGTATATTTTTTGGTTTTGTGGATGTTTATGCTTTAGTTGGGATTTGGTTGTTGAGTTTTTTTCGTGAATGCTGACATTATTATTATTATTATTATTATTATTATTATTATTATTATTATTATTATTATTATTATTATTATGTTGTTGTTGTTGTTGTTGTTGTTGTTGTTGTTGTTGTTATTATTATTATTATTATTATTATTCATCATATCTCAATCTACTTAGCTTTATTATTATTATTATTATTATTATTATTATTATTATTATTATTATTATTATTTTATTATTATCCTGAGTTACTGTGGACGTATGTTGCTATTACTTATATTGTCATTCATTCTAGCATTATTATTATTATCATCTACCATTTATTTATTTATTTTTTTGTCCCCTTGGGTCCTTGCGCAATCAATCAGAGAGCAAAGGGGGTGATGGGGGTAGGGTGGGCCTGTCCCAAATGTAAACAGGCAAACATGTAGATTTTGACGCTTCCTGTCACTGGTATATTTAGTTACATAGCGTTGGTATGTGTGTGTGTGCTTTTTTTTTTATATAGATTGGCAATGCGTGTTTGTTTACAAAT
>NC_087208.1:56345213-56372713 GCF_015104395.2 Macrobrachium nipponense
GAGAGAGAGAGAGAGAGAGAGAGAGAGAGACCCGCACCATTTTGCATGATGCCAGACCCTTCTGGAACGTAGTAAGTAATTCAATTCTGAAGAGAGAGAGGAGAATGAAGGTTAAACGGGCAGATAATAATTCGGCAGGAGTTAAGAGACAGCAATGAGGGCGAAACCCGAAATCGGAACTAGGCCCAGGTCGTTGTGTTTCTGTAGCCTTAGAGCACGCTTAGATGACTACTCTTCTCCTGCTGTGAATTTGTTATATATTTCCAGGATAGTATCAGTCTCTCTCTGTCTCTCTTTCGTCGTAGGGGTATCACTGTGGTTTACAAACTGCAGAACTATAGGCCTAGGCCTCATGGAAATTGATTAGTATGGGCTCATGGCTCGTTTTCTTCAAATTCAGTATAGATCTCTCTCTCTCTCTCTCTCTCTCTCTCTCTCTCTCTCTCTCTCTCTCTCTCTCGTCTTAGCGGCATCACTATGGTTTACAAACCGCAGAACTATAGGCCTAGGCCTGTCATGGAAATTGGTTAGTATGGGCTCATGGCTTGTTTGTTTGTTTGTTTTTTTTCAAATTCAGTATACGGAGATTCTCTCTCTCTCTCTCTCTCTCTCTCTCTCTCTCTCTCTCTCTCTCTCTCGTCGTAGGGGTATCACTATGGTTTACAAATTGTAGAACTAAACTAAAGGCCTAGGCTTGTCATGTGAATTGATCAGTATGGGCTCATGGCTCGTGATCATCAGGATTCATCACCTAAACAGTGAACTATAGGACCTGGTTGTTAGGTGACAGACGTGATTCGTAACTGGGCTTGAGAGAGAGAGAGAGAGAGAGAGAGAGAGAGAGAGAGAGAGAGAGAGAGAGAAAGTACTCGGTCAAAAAGTAGACTCTCTTACAGGGTAAGCCAAACGCCTAGCGTGACTCCAGCTACTTCAGAGCTTGCCATAGCTCATAGCGTTCATGTAACTTACTGAGAGAGTATTACCGCTATTTTCAGCGGCGCTGGTTTCAACGACCTGCATTTGTAACACGCAAGGAATTAGGTTCGATATCCTTCATAACTTTGGTGGCCATATATATTGGCCCCTGAGTTATAATCTGCATATGGTAGGCTATGACATAGTACGTACTAGAAGCATCAAGTCTGCTTTGTAATGACAGCTGTATCTCGGATATTATTATTATTATTATTATTATTATTATTTTATTATTATTATTAGTAGTAGTAGTAGTAGTAGTAGTAGTAGTATTGCTCGGAATTTACATTTTTTCACCAAGGTGACCCATAGTGAATAAAGGTGATCATAATGGTTTATTATGTCAAGGCAGGGTTCACTACACTTGGCGCAGACCAGGCTTAGACCATACGAAAGTATACGTTCTGTGGGAGTGCTCTCTCTCTCTCTCTCTCTCTCTCTCTCTCTTCTCTCTCTCTCTCTACTTGTTAGGTATACAGATGACCTAGAATACACAGGTATACTTGTGTGTGACAGAATTCACATTATAATTCTTTAACCAGAAAGTACTAGTTTTTTTTTCTTTTTTTTTTTTTTTTTTAGTCCAAGCTGAGATTGACTGCAGTATCCTAATCGAATTGAATGAACTCTCCCGCTGGGATGGATAATGTTCATATTCGCTATGGAAGTCATTATTATTACAGTACTCCCTGAAGATTAACGTGTTATTAATATTATCACTATCACTAAACTTGGTTTTTTTCCATCTGTCCACCCGCTTCTGGTGTTTGCGTATGGTAACACTGCGTCCCGGGCTTTAGATAGTTATGCTATGTGTAAGTTTTAGGTAAATAAAAGGATATCTGTGTGTACATTTGCAACTGAAAAGTGTTTTAATAATTTACTGTATGCGAATTACACCGTTAATATTCGAAAATTGGATATTATTATAATTCTTGAATGTAAGCTGAATGGAACTATCTTAAGTCCGGGACGCAGTGTTACCATACGCACACACCACAGGCGGGTGGACAGATGGAAAGAAACAGAGTATAGACAGGCAGTCGCCAGTATCATTCAAAATAATGCAGACGTTCTTATGAAATGAGGCAAAAAATAGGCATTAAATTTCTGAGCAGACTTCTTCAGATTAAACTGCCCTTTGGCTAGATAAATGGGAAAAATAATTTACAAGAAGAGAATTATAGTATGTACGTACGAAGAATTAGAACAGCTATACATTTAGACATTTGTCCCTCTGAATATTCGTTCTAGAATAATTTGATACTGACAGATAATATATTATTAGACCTTTTTTGGTAGTAACGTTTAGTTCCTGTGGTTTCAAGCAGTATATACTAAAGAATGGATTGTTTTGTATATTAAAAAATGCGATATTTAGAAGAAGATAAAAGCTGATTGTTTTTTGTCCAAGTTAAGCAGGCCTTATACCAGCACGGGCTCTTGACCAATGAATTAAAAGGAAAAATGGGTTTGTTAACTAATAAGAAAGTGCTGTGCTAGTGGAGAGTATTGGTAGAATCGTTATAGTCTAGCATTTACTTTATCTTTTCTTATATTTATTGGCTTTCCAGTTTTATAAGAATCGTCACGCATTTGGTATTGCAGTCCTGATTTCCAACAGCACCGTCAAATGATACATAATCTGTAAAAATTATGTTTCTGGGTATTTTTGTTAATCGTCAGTCTGTCACTTACTTTTTATTCTGCTTCAATATATATTTTCCAGAGGCACAGACTGCTTAGTGCTCAAATTTGTGAAGATAATTGAATCAGAATATGTCCAAAGTTTTGTGAAAAGGAAAGGTATTATTTTTAAGTCCCGTGAACCAAGAACTAGTCAGTTGTGGTAACATTGGGTATGTATTTGATAAAGTTGTTTACGATGTCTATCAACACTCTAGTCTTTCTTGTGAACTGGCATAAGGTCATAGTATCTCCTCGGACATTCAGATCGGCCTTTCGTCCAGTGTCTTCCATTGTGATACTGGAATCTTCCAACTTTCATTGTTTGTATCCAGTTCATCAAAGACATGTCTCCCGTTGTCCATATCTCTAGTCCTCTTTCATCCACAGATAGAGAGACAAGACACCTTCGTTTTCGATATCTTATGATGCGAAAAAAAGTGCCTTTCCTCTGACTTTTTTTTAGCTTTCTACAAAAGAAAACTATTGAGATGGCTTTTTCTGTCGCCCTCAGATCTTAAGAACTACTGAGGCTAGAGGGCTGCAAATCGGTATGTTGATCATCCACCCTCATATCGTCAAACATACCAAATTGCAGCCCTGTAGCCTTAATAGTTTTTATTTTTTTATCCAAGGTTCAAGTTAGTCATTATCGTGCATCTGGCAACGCAATAGGACAGTGCCATGTGCCGCTGCTCGTTCAGCATCATATCGAGACCGGCGTAAGATAGATCTATTTCGGTGGCGTTGATTATACGCTGTACAGAAAACTCGATTGCGCCCAAGAAACTAAGGCGCAATTTTTTTAGTAGTATACTTGTGTGAGTGTAGATTTGTATTATGCATCTTGAAGGCATTTGAATGATTTGATAACAGAGATATATCTTGCGCGCGCAAATCCTTCTTTAATAATGTAAAATCGTATTATAAAGAATAATTAAGTACAACCAGTGGACGAACGGAGCCATCAGCGGGGAGGGCCAACCAGCCAGCGCTCGAGGGCCACAATGGCACACCTCGGTGGGGTGCCACGAGGGCCATAAAATTAAGCATAACGGAAAGCGTCGTCTTCCTTCGCAGCAGCACCCGGGGTCTTTTTTTAAAAGGTCCCGTACGTAACCTGGCGGGAGCCATTTCAACGGAAGCTTGATTTTTTGTTGTTGACGTCAGCAAAAGCAGCCGCTTGCTTTTTTTGTTTTTTATTTTGCTTTCTAATATAGGCACGTGCTTTGTTATTATTATTATTATTATTATTATTACTATTATTATTATTCCACTCTTTTTATCCTCTCATTTATTATTATTTTTCCCTTTTTTAAATCCATTCGAGGGACGGATATCGTAGCGATAGCTGTGCGGGTAGGAGGAGGGGTGGGGTTGTTAGGGTGAAGGAGGAGGAAGGGCGAGGGCGGCTGGCGGTGGTATGATAATGAGGACCCCTTGGGATGAGGGGAGAGGGGAGGTGGTGAGGGAGAGATAGAGACAGAGAGGGGAAGGAGGTTGGGACAGTCAGAAGGCCGGACTTTGATGGAGGGAGGGAGGGAGGGGGTAGGGGGGGGGGGAAGGAGAGGGTGGGGGATGGAAAAGGAGGAAGGAAGCTCACAATGATGGAGACGAGCATGAACCCCTCAGCACTTCCCCTCCTGACCCAATCCTCACTTCCCGTGTGTGGTTGGTTTGTGTTTGAGGTACGGGGAGGAGGAGGAGGAGGATCAAGTGCGTAGGTCTCTTTATCTCGCTTTAATATCTAGAGAGAGAGAGAGAGAGAGAGATGATATACAATAAGCAAAGCAATCAAGACTGAATCAAACTGTTAGCATTGAAAGCGAAACAAATTCTCCATCGAGAGAGAGAGAGAGAGAGAGAGAGAGAGAGAGAGAGACGTCTCTCTCTTTATCTCCCTCTCTCATTTAGAGAGAGAGAACGCGATCTAATTTACAGTATGTAAAGCATTTAACAGCGAATTTTACGGTGTTGGTGTTGACAACGAAACAAGCTCTCTATCTGAGAGAGAGAGAGAGAGAGAGAGAGAGAGAGAGAGAGAGAGATTTTTGGCGGATATAGACCCCGTTGCAATTGGGCACCCAGTCGAGAGGGAAGGATGCTTTGGTCGACTTTCCTACCCGACGGAATTGGGATATTCGGTGGCTGGGCCATTGAGGAGAGATTAATCAGATTCGGGGATTGTTGGTTCGTGGCTGTGACGTCACTTGTCACGATCATCATGGCGTATTATCGAGTGACTGGGAATTATATAATACGTATGTATAATACTATATGTATATATATATATATATATATATATATATATATATATATATATATATATATATATATATATGGGATTACTACGCCGTAAGATAGATATTAATGTAATTATTACAGGATTTTTCACTTGTAAGTCGATTTTACATTGTTGGTTTGTAATGATTTATAAAGATATAGCTGATTGCTGCTTGTAAAAGGGAGAGAGAGAGAGAGAGAGAGAGAGATTGGTGTATTGTAATGCTATGTAAAGGTATAAAGTCAGTTTGTATGTGTGTGTGTGTGTGTGTGTGTGAGAGAGAGAGAGAGAGAGAGAGAGAGAGAGAGAGAGAGAGATTTGTGGATTGTATTGGTATATAAAAATGTAATGTCAGAGAGAGAGAGAGAGAGAGAGAGAGAGAGAGTTTGAAATTAATCATATTTAAAACAATCGGAACATATGGTACTATGATGACATGTGGCTTTTAAAATCCGAAAGTAAACAGTGATTGAAGAGAGAGAGAGAGAGAGAGAGAATTTCAACGAAATCTCATTTTTCATCGCGTGTTAATTATCAGTGTCCAATCCGAAGGCTTCAATATATACGCAAAACGGTTAGTTTTAAGAATGGGCTATTGAATTATAGTCGTAAATTTAAGCAGACGAGGTTCTGGCATCATCGACGTGATATGTTTGGGGAAAATAATATGCCACAAAAAAGAGTGAGAGAGAAGCTGCTTTTGCAATGCGAGCCCGTTGCATTATCATGAGGTTTAGAGATGAGTATTTCTGGTGATAGAAGTTCACTCTCGACGTGGTTCGGAAGTCACG
This sequence comes from Macrobrachium nipponense, assembly GCF_015104395.2. Classification (NCBI taxonomy): domain Eukaryota; kingdom Metazoa; phylum Arthropoda; class Malacostraca; order Decapoda; family Palaemonidae; genus Macrobrachium; species Macrobrachium nipponense. The sequence goes on from NC_087208.1 coordinate 56,350,950, forward strand.
TAAAGCCGTTGGTCCCGTTGCTGAATAACCACTGGTTCCATGCAACGTAAAAACACCATGCAAACAAACAAACAATCAAACAGTTATCATGAGGCATGTGTAAAGGATATAAATTTAACAAAATTGAAAAAACTAGGTGCCAAGGAGAATATTAAAATAATTCAATCTTGTTAAAAACAATAACAACACACACACACAAACACACACACACCCACAGAAAGAACTATATGTTTGAAGGTCCGTACAAGGTTTTGGTAATCAGTCACTTATACCTTACAAGAAATTTCCATCAGGGGATTAAAGCCCTAGTTTACTAAAAACTTTTGTTATGTTCATTTTCTCAGTTCATTCATTAGCTTCATGTTAATCGTTGTTTTTCTACAAGCGCATTTGTATGCAAGTTAGCGCTTAATATGTATTTTGCACTTTCCTTACGATTTTGTAGTTTAACAATACTCATGTGAGTTCTGATGAATGAACTGATGTAAATTTGATCATGGCATTTTGACAGGTTTCTGTTTGTAATGAAAAAGTTATTTCAAAAGATCTATTATATATATATAATATAGCTCTATATATAATATATATATAATATATATATATATATATATCTATATAATTTTAAGGGTTGTTATATCAGTATTTTATTTCACTTAAGTATTAATATCAGTGATTTTATTTCAGTTAAACATCGTACTGTTCTAGCTCGGCATTTTCAATTATTCTGTAATGACTACAATTTTACACATACAAATCACATCATTATATCTTACAGAATAATCAGCAAAATTTTAACCGTTTGTGTCCAGAAAAGGTATTCATATGGTTTGTCATCATAATTAACGAAGTATGCGTCGCGCTTCGAGAATTTATTTTGAATGTCGGTGTTGAGTTGTTGACGCGTATTGATTGTTTACAAAATTTTTCGTTGGATAACTTCTTGTTTGTCGAAGTTCTTAGAGTAAATGCTGGTTGTTTATGCTCGTACTTGTCAATGATTTTTTTCTATAATTTCTTCGAACCAATTTTTTATTTTATGTTATTTAGTTTATATTTAATTATTTATACATTTATTTATTTATTTTTGTGAGCCCATGCATCGAAAAGTGTTCGTTTATTTCCCAGCAGCATTGCTTTACGCTCTTAACTTTTTTATCCGTTCCAGCTATTCTCTTCCCACGTTGCTGTCCAACTCCTTCAACTTGTTTCAATTTTCTCTTTTCGCTCTCCAACTTCTTCAACATATCTTGTTTCAATTTTCGCTTTTCGCAGAAAGAGCAAATCCATTTGGACTGGCCCTCAGAGTAGAGGAGTGACTCAGCGCTTTTTAAGAATTACTTTATAATGTATAAATAGTAAAAACCACTTACATCCATATTATATATATATATATTTTTTGTGTGTGTAGGAATAGCAGTCTACGGGTTTATAGTATCCGCCGAGCAGCCTAAAAACCTACGCTCGAGTCTCTTACATTGCCAAGATTTTCGACGTTATTAGCAATTGTGACGATAATGAGTTTTTTTTTTGCTTAACTCCCATTTTCGAGTATAATGAATTTCATGATTATCTCCCGAAATACAATGCCTTGCGATCCGTAACCGGTTACTGCCTATAGTACACGTGTAGGACTGACTGAAGGATCTGTAGGACTTACTGAAGGATCTTTAGGAATTAATGAAGGATCTGTAGGACTTACTGAAGGATCTGTAGGAATTAATGAAGGATCTGTAGGACTTACTGAAGGATCTGTAGGAATTAATGAAGGCTCTTTAGGACTTACTGAAGGATCTATAAGAATTAATGGAGGATCTGTAGGACTTACTGAAGGATCTGTAGGAATTAATGAAGGATCTGTAGGACTTACTGAAGGATCTGTAGGAATTAATGAAGGCTCTGTAGGACTTACTGAAGGATCTGTAGGAATTAATGAAGGATCTGTAGGACTTACTGAAGGATCTGTAGGAATTAATGAAGGCTCTGTAGGACTTACTGAAGGATCTGTAGGAATTAATGAAGGATCTGTAGGACTTACTGAAGGATCTGTAGGAATTAATGAAGGCTCTGTATGACTTACTGAAGGATCTGTAGGAATTAATGAAGGATCTGTAGGACTTACTGAAGGATCTGTAGGAATTAATGAAGGCTCTGTAGGACTTACTGAAGGATGCTGGCTGCGTTCTTTAAGGCTAATCACTGCAACCACTTTATATTCTTTTACTTAACCTCTGTTTCTGCTTTATTTCTTCGGTCTTCCTGTCCACCCTCTCTAACAATTACTTCTTAGCGCAATTGTGGAATTTTCTCCAAGTTCACCATTAACGCCATATTTTTCCTCTCCTTTATTTTCCCTATCTTTTTTTTTTCTAACTTTCTGTCTACTCGCTGTTCAACCACTCCATTTTTTTCAGCTTCAATTTCTGAATGACCGAAAGTTCTTTTTTTTTTTTTTTTCCCGAGAGCCTAAATTTGATGAGATCGCATTAAAGCAGTGCTTTCTACTTTGCATACATGGGCTTGACGATATCATTAGACGCTATTGTTAGTTTTTATAATTATTGGTCCAACGGCTTCAACAGTTTTCGTCTTGGGGTTCAACAGAAAGGGTCCTGATAATTCGAGAGAGTTATTGCTGACGGAATTTTATCAGCGTCAAGTCGAATGTTAACATTTAGATCTACTATTATTGAGATGAAAGTTGATTTAGCGCTGATCCTCGCCCGGGCAACATTTCCCAATTTTCCTTTTTTTTCCTTTTTTTTTTTTTTTAGATCACTGCTATTTTGTTATTTTCGCTTACTCGGGAAGTGAGCCTATAAACTACTTTGTTGCTGTTGTTGTTGTTCTTGCGTTGTTGTTATTGTTGGGTGGTAGGAAAGCCCTATGGAAAAGCCTAAAAAGGTCAGAAAAAGGTGTTTCGCGTTGACTTAAAGATACAGGAATTGTAAGATAGGATATTCATGATTTATTTATTAGAATGAAAATGTAAAAAAATAAATCATGTGCATGTTAAACAGTTCAGAACAATTATTTCTAATAGAATATAAAATTTCGTAGGTGAAACAACGCTCTATTTGACCGTCGACCTTAGAGCACCCTCCTCGTGTATGCTGGAGGCCTGATCAAGCCTTGTTCATTAGAACATAATTGCAAGTGTATTATTTATCCGCCGTGATTTACGATTAGCAATTCATATTGGTATTAAATTCGGACAATGAAAAGTAGTTGTTGGCTGCAGTCAGCTTTTGTCTAATGAAATCATAGTCCTTTAACTTTTCATCATATTTAATACTGATGTTTTTTTATCCCTGAACATCAGTAACAGGTAAATTTGTCGAAGAGTTCCAAAGGTGGAAATTATACTTTAAGATGGAGTTGTAACGTCCTTGTGTATCTGATTTATTAGTTTTTTTTTTTCTATGTACAATTATGTCGTGTTGTTGTGTGTGTTTTTTAGCCTTTTTTTTTATGTTTCTCGGTTTCTGCGTATTTATATGAACTCTGGCGAAGATTATTACGCAAGTTCGTGGCCCTGTCGTCTGGTTCCATATCAATAGATAACAATAACAACAAGGATGATGAAAGATTGTGTTATATTCTTAAAGTTAGACCTTAAAAAATTTACGAGAATAAGACGTAGAAATAAAATGCCAATTTAAAGAAAAATATGCATGTATTTTAAAATTTCAAAATGTTTTAAATTCCTTGGAAGTTTTTGCAGCACTTATGAAATGAATTTAAAAATTCATTGACTAGTAACATCGTATGATTGTACGGTATTGCGCCTCGTCATGGGCAGAGAGAGAGAGAGAGAGAGAGAGAGAGAGAGAGAGAGAGAGAGAGAGAAGGAAGAACGGTTGACAGCAGGATGTAGGGTCGTATAGGGGCATGGACTGGGCATGGTGGGTATGTGGGGCGTAGTATATAGGTCCATGGGCATGTGCGCGTGCTGCCTCCCTTCGCCCCCACAACGGCGGCTGAACATGGATGGGTGGGTACGTTGTTAAATTGTATCCAATTTGGTTGTATTTGTTATTCACGTTTCGTGTGAGGACGAGGGAAAAGGTCCGGTTGCCACGGGTCCTTGCAAGGTTTGCTTTTTTTTCTTCTTTCCATTCGTTCTCAAAGTTCCGTTGCGGACGTTCCTTTATTTTTATGTTGCAGTTTTTTTTTTTCAAAAGTTCCGGCATTTTTGCGTTGCAGTTTTTTTCTCAGATGTTCCTGTACGTTTGGGTTATTTATTTATTTATTTATATATTTTTTGAAGAAGAGATTCCTGTATTTTTTCAGATGTACGTGTATTTTTGCGTTGCAGTTTCTTTTTTGCAGGTGTGCCAGTAAGTTTGGGTTATTTATTTATTTATTTATTTTTTGAAGAAGAAGAGGTTCCTGTATTTTTGTGTTGCAGTTGTGTGTGTGTGTTTTTTTGTTTAGATGTTCCTGTATAGTAGCGTTGCTTTTTTTTTTGGCAGATGTTCCTTGTATTTTTGCGTTGCATTGTTATTATTTATTTATTTATTTTGCAGAGGCTCCTGGTTTTTATTTTTATTTTATTTTATTTTTATTTTTGCACAGCTTTTTGTATTTTTGGGCTTTAGAGGTTCCTCAGTTTTAGCTTTGCGGAGGTTATTGTATTTGTGTAAATATTAGGATTTTTTATTTATTTATTCATTTATTTTTTGTTTTGTCTTCCAAGAGCCGTCTTTTTTTCTCTTTTTCTTTTGTTTTTATAGAAGGGATGTCGTCATATATGGTGACATTGTTTATTGATGTCTAATCTATTTACATGTGCATTATTTTACTGTTTATGAGAAGCAGATTTTTCTCTTCCAGTGCCTCATGTTTTACACAAGCACGTATATATGTGCATATGTACATGCATACACTTACATAAATATACATAATACATACACAAACATATATAAACTCACACCTTAATCATTCACGCACCTGTGTGCTTATCGTTGTATACATATACAGGGTGTACATAAAGTCCCGGTACCATTCTGAGCAATAAATACTTGTAATGGTACTGGGACTTTATGGACACCCTGTAGTACTATGTCAGCGTTGGTAAAACAGAGATTTGCATTTTATGGAAGCAGTTCCGCTGAAATTATTTATTCATGCATTCGGAATGAGGGGATATGTTTAATACCACGGATCGCCAGTTTTCACGCCGTTATAGTCTTTTAACTCGCAGTAAATTCTGGAATTTGTTTTGCGAATCGGAATGTCATATAAAGTATTTTGTTGAACATTTTTGAGTTTGATAAAAAAAAATTTTATTTTACCATTATAGATCTCAGGGTCTATATAGACTTGTTAAAGTCATCCATTTCATTTGAGCTTAACATTTGCCGCAATTTTAGCTTATAATGTTTACTCGTTGACAATATATACTTCGTACTTACTATGTCAATCATTTAGGACCATCACTGAAAAAAATGTAAACGGTAGAATATTTTCATAGACTTTTGAATTAACGTTCTCTGTTGGCAGACAGAACGCATGAGTTTCTTCAGTACTATTTTATATTCATATACGTGTGATTTTTATAATTATCTAAGCTTTAGCTTAGGGAATGATTGATTGAAGAATTATAGTAATCGGCCTCCTAGTAAATTCCTACGGCTTAGCAAGATTTCACTTAGGATGAGGGATGATTATATGTATATATATATATATATATATATATATATATATATATATATATATATATATATGTGTGTGTGTGTGTGTGTGTGTGTGTATACATATATATGTGTATATATATACACATATATATATATCTATATATATATATACATACATATATAATATATATATATATATATATATATATATATATATACATATATATATATATATATATATATATATATATATATATATATACATCTATATAGAAACTTTGATGACATCTTCATTATAATAATAATATTCACCTCCTGCCTATGTTTTTAATAAATAATTTGAGCATTGTTATAGATATTAAGCTGAACAATAGACGAGCAGATAGCATCTAATACAAACTACTTTTAGTGATCTCTTTTGGAAATAAAGGTTGCCGACCTATGCAAGGATTTTACGATATGACTTAAATTATTGCATTAGGTCACTATTGCAGTGAAACTATAACCACGTCATTGGAAAAAATCAATATCCCTCTTGCAATGTGTTTTCATTTTGAAATACTATCGACGTAACTTGTTAAACTTGTGTTCCATTTTGTCCGTCCATGCACCTCACGCGGTGCACTGTAGGCATTACTGAAGGTTCTTTGCAGCGTCCCTTCCTTAGGCCCCTAGCTGTAGCCTTTTCATTCATTTTACTGTACCTCCGTTCGTGTTCTTTCTTACATCTTACTTTCCATCCTCTCCTAGCAATTGTTTCATAGTGCAACTGCTTTGAGGTTTTCCTCCTGTTACACAATTATAAACCCCCTTTTTATACTGTCAATTTCCGTTTTAGCGCTGAATGACCTCGTTGGTCTCAGCGCTTGGCCTTTGGCCAAAATCCTACATCCTGTTCTATCCTCCTGCAGCAGGCTGGTAGGTTTAAAGTGAATAAGAGTCATTTGTTTCTCAATTTGCTTGGGAAGTTTATCGTCGGTCGACTCATCCTTGATTTTTATTTTTTTCAACCTTCTCCCTCGACTAATGATAACGATTCCTTCGTAATGACTAGAATTTCAAACTATAGTAGATTCACATCAACTGCATTTGAAGTCTAGGCAAGTCCCTTATACGACGCTCCTGATTGTCAGGGCTGGAAACTCTCAGTCTCTCTCGAGAGTTCACATAGGCAGGATGTATGTTCCACCTCTCCTGAAAGACGTATCCCTCTGGAGAGATGGAACACACATCCTGCCTATGTGAACTCTTAACAAAGACAGAGAGTTTCCAGCCCCGTGATTGGCTTATCAACAGCCAATCAGGAGCGTCGTAAGGGACTGGTCTAGACATCAGATGCACAGGTGATGTGAATCTACTATAGAACTTTTATCGGGGAGAGAGTGATGGACGACACAGGTAATTCTAGAGAACCCGATCGTTTAGGATGTTATACCGTCGTCTGCCTGTCCGTGGGGTGTATAATTTTCTGGTTATCTTTCTGCCCCTCTCGAGGTCAAGTGTTTTAATGTGTAACTCAAGGACGGTGGAATTAGAAACGATTATTGTACGACGCGCCCATCTCGTGTTTGGTGACTTTTGGAAATATGGAGTGTTGGAATATATACTTTTATTTTGTGCAAGGAACGTATTGTTTTATTTAGGGCTTAGATTGGTGACTACCAGATTTACACACATGCACAAACACACATACAAAGAGTTAGTGAACCATAAGTAAATTGTTAATAATATAATAATGCGACATGTTTAAATAGTGCAGGAGCTTTTAATTGAGGAATCTTTGGAACCGGTTTTATTTTGTGTCCCAACATTTCTGCAAATTGTTATTTAACCTTTCTGCAGAATATTTTTAAACTTGTAACCTTCTGCCGAATATTTAAACCGTAACCTTTCTGATTAACCCCATTTTTAACCTTTCTGCAAAATATTGTTTAACCTCATTTTCTAACCTTTCAGCAAAATATTATTTAACCTGTGTTAACTTTTCTGCTGAATATTTAACCTTCCTGCATAATTATAAATTTTTTTTTTTAACTTTTAGCAAAATAATATTTAACTTTTCAGCAGAAAAAAAGCAGAATATTGTTAAACCTTTTTTTTAAACCTTTCCTCAAAATATTATTTAACCTTTTCAACCTTTACGGAAAATATGATTTATCATATTTCAACCTTTCTGCAATAATATTTAACTATTTTACCCTTTCTGCAAAATATTATTTAAACTTTTTTTACATTTCCGCAAAATATCAGTGATCCATTTTTAACCTTTTTACTAAATATTACTGAACCATTTTAACCTTTCTTCAAAATATTATTCAGCTTTTTTTTTAATCCTCTCTGCAAAGTATTATTTAAACATTTTAACCTTTCTACGAAATATTATTCAACTTTTTTAATCTTCTCTGAAGTATTATTTAACCATTTTGACCTTTCTTCAAAATATTGTTCAACTTTTTTCAGTCCTCTCTGCAAAGTATGATTTAACCATTTTAACCGTTCTTCAAAATATTATTCAACCTTTTTTTTAATCCTCTCTGCAAAGTATCATTTAACAATTTTAACCTATCTTCAAATATTATTCAACTTTTTTTAATCCTTTCTGCAAAACATTATTTAACCATTTTAACATTTCTTCCAAATATTATTCAACTTTTTTAATCCTCTCTGCAAAGTATTATTGAACCATTTTAACCTTTCTTCAAATATTATTAAACTTTTTTTCAATCCTCTCTGCAAAGTATTATTTAACCATTTTAACATTTCTTCCAAATATTATTCAACCTTTTTTAATCCTTTTTGCAAAGTGTCATTTAAAAATTTCAACCTTTCTTTCAAATATTATCCAACTTATTTTTAATCCTCACTGCAAAGTATTATTTAACCAGCCTACAAAATATTTTCTTTAGATCATCCCAAAATCAACCCGATTGCCCTGATTTTTACAAGTTTATTTTCATTAAATATATCCTGCCTCTGATTCTCGAATTGAGAAGCTCTTTGGCTGCCTTTCCTAATTGGTACGATAAGATCGATCAGTTTCAACTTTGTTTAGTTTATTTTTTTGTCATCTGTGTTTTGGCATTCTTTCCCTGGCTTCGTTATTTTACTCAGAATCGTAGGCAAAGCGGTGGACAGGTGCCAAGTATTTGTATTGGCGTGAACAAAAAAAACAACTAAAAGAGAGATATTTGATTGGAAGTTTGCGTTACTTATTTTGTCGTTTTTATTCCAATTAGCGCTCCGGTAGCTTATATTGTAATTTTATCAGAGGAAGTTGTAAATTACCTATCTGTCTGTATGTATGTATAAATATATATATATATATATATATATATATATATATATATATAGTGTTATGATATTTATATCTATATACTATATATATATATCTCTATATATATATATGTAATAGATCTATCTATCTCTATCTATCTATCTATCTATCTATCTATCTATATCTATCTATCTATCATCTATATATATATATATATATATATATATATATATATATATATATATATATATATCCTATATATATATATACACACACAGACAGATAGGTAATTTACAACTTCCTCTGATAAAATTACAATATAAGTTACCGGAGCGCTAATTGGAACATATATATATATATATATATATATATATATATATATATATATTATATCTGTCTATCTATCTATCTATCTATCTATATATATATCTATCTATATATATATATATTAATATATATATATATGTATATATATATATATATATATATATATATATATATATATATATATATATATATATATATAGTATATCCTTACTTAAGGTTCTTTGCAGTGTCCCTTCGGCCCCTAGCTACAACCCCCTTTCGTTCCCTTTACTGTACTTCCTTTCATATTCTCTTTCTTCCATCGTATTTTCCACCCTCTTCTGACAATTGATTCGTAGTGCAGCTGCTTTGAGGTTTCCCTCCTGTCAAGCCTTTCAAACCTTTTACTGTCAGTTTCAGTTTCAGCGCTGAATGACCTCATAGGTCCCAGTGCTTGGCCTTTGGTCCAAAGTCTGTATCCAACTCAACTCATAGTTTTACGTTTCGAAGGTCTTACCTCGAATATTTTGTATAGAGCAAAGGAACATAATGCAAATTTGAAAAAAAACATCCCATCTAAAATATAAAACAAGTACTGCTGTGTATAACTTACAAAGGTTTCATAATTAAGCCATTTCTTCATGCAACAAAAACCATCATGTAACTATTTAGGAGTTTTAGATTTAAAACTTGGTCGTATATTAAGTATAGGTGTGACGAATTCGTATGTCAAACTGGAATAATTTAATAGCAACCTTGTTGGAAACTACTATAGTAAATTCACATCACCCGTGCATTTGATGTCTCGCCAGTCCCTTACGACGCTCCTGATAAGCCAATCGTAGGGCTGGAAACTCTCAGTCTCTCTCGAGAGTTCACATGGGTAGGATCTATGTTCCAATTCTCCTGAAGAATACGTCTTTCAAAAGTATTCCTCAGGAGAGATGGAGCATACATCCTGCCTATGTGAACTCTCTCGAGAGACTGAGAGTCTCCAGCCCTGTGATTGGCTTATTAACAGCCAATCAGGAGCGTCGTAAGGGACTGGCCTAGACATCAAATGCACGGGTGATGTGAATCTATTTTAGCTAGATATGACTATAAAAAAAGTAGAATGTGTTTAAATAACCCTTGCATTACTTATTCTGATGTCTTTTTTAATCCATCCTAATTTTTTAAATCCCTGGGTTTTTGGGTAAAATTATATATTATATAGTCGTTAGGGATCTCTCTCTCTCTCTCTCTCTCTCTCTCTCTCAGCTTGAGGAATCATATGACCCCTGTATAGCAGTAAAGGATGCTTCTCTCTCTCTCTCTCTCTCTCTCTCTCTCTCTCTCTCTCTCTCTCTCTCCTTGACCCCTACCTTCTTCCCTGTTCGTGGAGTTTTATAACCGAATTCATTCTTTTCTCGAAGAGGAAGGAGCTGTTATCTTCCCAGGAGGGCAATTTATATTAAGTATTTGTGTGCTTTCTTTACTGCAGCCTGCAATTGAGTCGCTATTTTTTTTATTTCTTTGTTTTTTTTATAAAACTAAAACCACTTCCTTATCCTGGGTTTTCACAGTCGAGTAGTTTAAAGTATTTTAGTTTCTGTTTTTATTTTTTCCATTGATTCTTTCAAACATGAGATTATATTTGCCTGTTTTGAATGCTTTATTAATGGTAGTTATTTAATACAGAACGTTGGAATGATGTTATTTTTTAAACCTGACTTTTAGTATTCTCATTTTTTTTCTCCCATATCAAATGCCACCGTTTGCAGGTGATTTCTAATGGAGCGACCATGAGCCTCTGTTATAGAAATCATTGTTTAGCATAGCCTAATATTGTTTTTGTGAAGTTATTTCACAACTTGATGAGAGTTTGTCTTATTTTCAGTTTGCACGTTGAAAAATCGCCTTTTTTGTATTTTTTATTTTTATTAGTCGACACAATATTAGCGCTCGGTGCTTTATCATTCTATTTGCTTGTGGCGTTTAATTGTGTTCAAGTACGGTATATGCATGCTCACGAATGAATATGTAAATAGATGTGTTTAGTTTTCTGTAGAAGAAAACTATTGTGCTGGCTTTGTCCGTCCGTCCGCCCTCAGATCTAAAGAACTACTGAGGCTAAAGGGCTGCAAATCGGTATGTTGATCATCCACCCTCCAGTCATCAAACATACCAAATTGCAACTCTCAAGCTTCAGAAGATTTTATTTTATTTAGGGCTAAAGTTAGCCCTGGATCGTGCATCTGGCAGCGCTTTCCGGAGCCACGGGACGCACCCTCACTCTGCTACATCTTGTGAGCAACTGGTAAGCTGTCGGTCTCGGTCATAGATAGTATTATACGATGTACAGAAAATTCTATTGGGCCGAAGTTTTTTATTTTAATTTTATATGTTTGTATCGATTTCTACCAAAAAGTTCATCTCAAGGTCACCAATTGATTATAATTTTTAATAGTCATCAATATTTTGTTCTCTTCATTTTTGAGGCTTCCTTCTGACAGATAAGATTTTTGAGCGGTTTGGACACTTTGCAGTCGCCTACGTATTTGAGGGCTGCAGAGTATCTGTTTCAGATTTCCATGTACAGCTGTCATACTGGATTGTTTAAGTAACGTATCGCCACTATAGTAGATTCACATCAGTCGTGCATCTGATGTCTAGGTCAGTCCCTTACGACGCTCCTGATTGGCTGTTGATAAGCCACACAGGGCTGGAAATTCTCAGTCTCTGTCAAGAGTTCACATAGGCAGAATGTATGTTCCACCTCTCCTGAGGGTATCCCTCAGGAGAGATGGAACATACATCCTATCTATGTGAACTCTTGAGACAGACAGAGTTTCCAGCTCTGTGACTGGCTTATCAACAGCCAAGCAGGAGCTTCTTAGGGGACTGGCTTAGGCATCAGATGCACGGGTGATGTGAATATACTATAGCAATATATTATTAGCAAGAACAGTGTTATTATTAGGTAAGAAAGGAAGACTAAATCATACTGGTGCTCCTGCGTTAAATATTTATTACCGTTGGTTCATGATGATACTGCTGCTTCTTCTTCTAGTACCAGCAGGATCACCGCCACCATGACCATTTTAGATGGCACCCCCCCCCCCCCCTCACCTCTCTCTCTCTCTCTCTCTCTCTCTCTCTCTCTCTCTCTCTCTCTCTCATTTCCATCATCCCCCGTACTTCACCTTCCTCTCTCCTCCATCTCTCCCTCCTGTTCACCTACCTTATACCTCATTCCCTCCCCCAGCGATCGAGAGGCTTCCCCCCCTCTTTTTCCCCTTACCTTATACCTCATTCCCTCTCCTCTCCGCTCGAGAGTTCTCCCTTCTACCCTTTTACCACCCTACCTTACCCCCTCCCCCCCTTCCCCTACTTTCCACCCTTCCCCCTCCCTCCTTAATCCCTCTACCTTAATTCCCCCTCCATCTTAATCCCCTACTTTCATTCCCCCTCCCTCTTATTCCCCCACCCTCCTCCCCTACCTTAATTCCCCCTCCATCCTATTCCCCTACCATAGCTCCCCCACCCTCTTAATTCCCCCTCCCTCCCTACTGTTCCCCTAGCATATCTCCCCCACCTTGTTAATCCCCCTACCTTACTTCCACCTCCCTCCCTTCCTATTCCCTTACCATACTTTTTCCCACCTTCCTCCCCCTCCCCTCTTAATCCCCATACCTTAATTCCCCCTCCCTCCCTCCTATTCCCTACCATACCTCCCCCTCCCAAACCCTCCTCTCCCCATCGCCCGAACAATGCAGAATGCATCACGAGGAGGGGGGTTGGGTAGTGGTAGGGAGAAAGAAGAAGGGAGGTGGTGTTGGGGGGGGGGGAAGGGGGCAATCGATCCGATGAATGAGGCTGACGAAATGAATGAGATGCAGACGATGAGGATGATGATGATGATGATGATGATGAATGCGAGAGAAATGAATGAATGAATGAATGTAGGGGGGGAAACCGATCTTAATCAAACGCCCCCCCCCCCCCCCCCACCCCCCCCGCCCTTCAAGAAGGGGAGACAATGAAAGCAAAGGAATGCGTTTCCCTCCCCCCCTCCTGGACACCCCCCACCCCCACCCCCGTTACAGGATGTGCATTTCGATCATGGGGGTTGCAGCTTAAGTGTTATTCTAGATGGATATGGTGGTTTGAGGCGCTCTGGGGAGAGAGAGAGAGAGAGACGAGAGAGAGAGAGAGAGAATGCATTGCGTAGACATTGTAAGTATATATATACATATATATATATATATATATATATATATTATATATATATATATATATATATATATGGTATATATATCGATATATATATATATATATATATATATATATTATATATATATATATATATATATATATGTATATATATAATATATATATATATATATATATATATATATATATATATATATATATATATATATATATATATATTAGGACAACTTTTAATTGATTGAGGAAAGTTTTTATTTTTATAAATATTCCATAAAGCTAATTCGACTTAATATAACTCATGTATCAGCCTCAGAGCGGTTTTTATCCGAATAAGTGAATTATTCCAAGAAAAAATTTTACGTATTCTAAAGTGAGATAAAATTTAAAAAAAAATGTAATGATCAAGTCGAAGAGGGTTACAATACTTTTGTTAGACTATAATGTTATACCATGGAAGTTTCATGCAAATGTATAAATGATAATTACATAAGGTAATTATTTCCTACTTAATTTCTGACGAGCGAAATGTAGTTCTAAGGGAAAAACTAAATGTCACTGTTTTTAGAAAGTGGAAGATACTTCCATTACATAAATAAATATATTATATATATATATATATATATATATATATATATATATATATATATATATATGTATATGTATGTATGTATATCTTATAAAATACAGACTTAAGACACTAAGATACGCGTAGTAAATGAAAAAGTTTTGCTTGTTTGATTGCTTCTGACAAGCGGTTGCATGATTTTAGATTAGCGTCACGACCACGAGGGTCACAGCTGCCGTTGTTTGAACACGAGAGGAAATACTCAAAATTATGCTTTATATATATATATAAGAGTTATACTCTCTCTCTCTCTCTGAAAATCTCTCTCTCGCTCTCGCTCGCTCGCGAGGCTGTCTCAGTAACTTAACGTAACGAGCTGGTCACTCATTTTTATATAATTCTTAGTAATATATGTGTTGTTTGTGGGATCTGAACATAGTATTGCATTTATTGGTTTTTGTGAAGGCGCCACGAAAATAGTGAAAAAGTGTAAAATTGTAACAGGCCTTTTGATTGAGCTGCAGCTGTGTATAAGGTATTTTTACAAATGTTGTGAAGTGCACTTCTTGGTTTTATCATTTCTAAACATTTATCTTTTGCTTTGTTCTTTTGACTTATTCCATTTTTATATGTTTAGTGTGTGTACTGTCAATGCTTTAATTGTTTTCATATTATGCATTATGTTTTTCTGCATTGTCTTTATTTTGTTTAATTAGTTTGATCAATATTCTGTTGTGTACATTTTGAATCTTACACTTGTGAATTAACTTGCATTTAATTAAATTTAATTTCAAATTTAATTATTGTTTTATGATTTAATTTAATTAATTTTCTTGATAAACTTTGATTTAATTTTGGCTTAATAATTACTTCAAGAATTAATTAAACTTTTGTTTTCAAGTAATAACAATTTCCCTGAGATTGTGAATTTCACTTATAAATTTTGAATTTAGAAATAAATTTTTGTATTTAAAATTTATATGAGTATTTTAATCCAACCCCAGTATATATTAAGATTGCATTTTATTTTTGTTTAGGTAGAAACATAGAGTGATAATTGTGACGTTTCCCACAAATAAAACAGAATCAGGGAAATACTTAAATTTGAATTTGCACGAGTGATGCCCTTTAATTAAGCTTACCTCACACATATTTTAATGAACTTAGACTGATTGTTTTCTTGACTGTTCAGTTAGAAAAAAGGGATCACTCTTACCTTTAGAGTCTTCATTCGTTTTAGTATTTGTGATGAAGGGTCAGATGTCTGTCTGTAGTGAGGTAAGTAACAACCAGGTACTTGACAATGAACTGTGCCCTAAGTACAAAGGGTGTCCCAGACCCAGGAATAAAAGGGTCTCTTGTATTAGCAAGTACAAATGGTAAGTGTAGTAACCAGATACTTGGCAATTTGGGTTAACAAATATTAATGGTGTCCAGACACAGATCTTTGACTATTTCATGCACCAAGTATTAATGGTATCCAGAACCAGATACTCTGCGCCACTTCGTCACAGTATGTATGTATATCTTATAAAATACAGACTTAAGACACTAAGATACGCGTAGTAAATGAAAAAGTTTTGCTTGTTTGATTGCTTCTGACAAGCGGTTGCATGATTTTAGATTAGCGTCACGACCACGAGGGTCACAGCTGCCGTTGTTTGAACACGAGAGGAAATACTCAAAATTATGCTTTATATATATATATATATATATATATATATATATATATATATATATATATATATATATATATCTCGAATGAATTTTATTACATCACCGTGATTCATAGACAAGCATTAAGCTACAACAAATATCCTTTGATGTCTAATTCGCTCTACCTCGGAATTTCATATATGTTAACCGAAGGAAATTTATCAGTTGATAAGAAAAGAGCCGGCGAATTTCTTACCAACTAGAAAAAAAGATTCCCCTTCGGTTAATATGTATGAAAATATATTAATTCAGAGGTCAAGCGAATTAGATATTAAAGAATATTTGTAACTTAATGTTTATATATATATATATCTATATATATATATATATATATATATACACACATATATGTGTGTGTATGTAGATTATATATACCTATATGTGTATATATATATATATATCTATATATATATATATATATATATATATATATATATATATATATATATATACACACGTATATATGAGTCCCATATCTCATTACTGTGATTCATATACATACATCGAGCTACAAATGTCCTTTAATATCTAATTCGCTCTACCTCGGAATTAATATATTTTCATATATGTTTAACCGAAGGGGAATTTTTTAGTTGATAAGAGATTTGTCGGCCCCCGGGCGCGAACCATTGAAACCAAACAAATCCAGGACGACAGTGAAGCTTTAACCCGCACCGCCACCACAAGAGGCTATAAGTTTTTGCCGCCTCTCACCTACAAATACCTGACGCTCTCAGGTATTCGTTGTTTGGACCCTGCATCAACCCACCTGGACCTCGGTAACGTTGTAGTGCTTTTGTCAGCACTTACCCAGTATATGAGTCATATCACATTACCGTGATTCATATAAATACATCGAGCTACAAATGTCCTTTAATATCTAATTCGCTCTACTTTGATTTGTTTGGTTTCGATGGTTCGCGCCCGGGAGCCGACAAATCTCTTATCGACTGAAAAACTCCCCTTCGGTTAAACATATATGAAGATATATTAATTCCGAGGTAGAGTGAATTAGAAATTAAAGGACATTTGTAGCTCGATATATGATGTATGTATGTATATATATATATATATATATATATATATATATATATATATATATACATACGTATATATATATATTTATATTATATATGTATCTATAATATATATATATATACACACATATATATGTATATATATATATATACATACATACATACATATATATATATAGATATATATATATATATATATATATATATATATATATATATATATATATATATATTGAAACAGCATCATGAGCTCTTTCACCTTCCACTCTTGTGCATGTGCTTTATGTCACGTTGTCGTCCCTCGTGACCGAAACGATTTACAAAAAAAAAAAAAAAAAAAAAAAAAAAAAAAAAAAAAAAGACGGACACAACGTCTTGTCGTAGCCAGGGCGAAAACGCCCCCCGAAAGAATAATAAAAAAATAGAAAATAAAAGTAAAGCGAAGAGAAAAAAAGAAAGTAAAAACGAAAATAAAAAATCAAAAGTTGGAGTCAGAAATAACGTCAGACGCGTATTTGCGTCAAGGGCCACCTTCTGCTTCTTCTTGAGACAATGAAGGGCGGTTGGGTAAACTGTCCCATTATGAACTCACTCTCGTGAGAACAGGAGGCTACGTAAGTAGCCTACCGGCTTTTTATTTTCCCCCTTACTACAGAGAGAGAGAGAGAGAGAGAGAGAGAGAGAGAGAGGTTCTTCATACCTGTTAGCTCTCTGTCTCTGTCTCTCTGTCCTTAGATTCTTGGCATCTCTCTCTCTCAAATCATAGTTTATCTCTCTCTCTCTCTCTCTCTCTCTCTCTCTCTCAAATCATAGTTTATGTTAATCTCTCTCTCTCTCTCTCTCTCTCTCTCTCTAATCATAGTTTAATTGTGTTAATCTTTATCTCTGTTTCTCAAATCATGGTTACTTGTGTTGATCTCTCTCTCTCTCTCTCTCTCTCTCTCTCTCTAAGTAAAAAAAAACTTACAAAGCCTCAGGTCTACGTGAGGTTAACCCCCTCTCCCCCCCTTTTTTATATATTCCCGCCGATGACCTCTTTCTGATAATAACCATTTTTTCATTGACTTCACTTTTCTTTTGCGCTGAAGGTATAACATTTTCCGTGAAAGATCAAAAAAGATAATGTCGTCCTGTTACTTGGACTATTGTGTCAAAAAAAGAAAAAAATGAATATGCGGATCTTACCTGAACGCAAATGTCATCGAGTACGTAACAAAAAAAATTACGTGTATGTATATCTAGTGTGTATTTGTGTCTGTGTATTTGTGCTTGTCTGCACAGTCGACGTGCAAAGTGCATAGCAGATCAACCGTAAAGGGTAACATGCCCAGCAATTCAGCATTTAGTCAAGATTTTTCCTTGAGGAAATGCCAGCTCTTGAGATGACAGAATCCATTGTATTTCAGATTTTATCAGTTGACCTGGCTTAGCCTGGCTTCTCAGGTGACCTAGAAATATTCCCGATGTTCCTTTCCATCTTCTGACTAAGACTTGTTTTTGTTTTTGCTATTACTGGACATTTCTAACAAAGGGATGACACTACACATTTTTATCAGTTGACCTGGCTTGGCCTGGTTTCTCAGGTATTTTTATCAGTTGACCTGGCTTGGCCTGGCTTCTCAGGTGACCTAGAAATATTCTAGATGTTCTCTTCCATCTGCTGACTAAGGTTTTTTTGTGCTATTACTGGACATATTTCTTACAAAAGGATGTCACTGCACATATTTTTATCAGTTGACCTGGCTAGGCCTGGCTTCTCAGGTGACCTAGAAATATTCTAGATGTACCTTTCCATCTGCTGACTAATATTTTTTGTGCTATTAATGGACATGTTTCTTACAAAAGGATGACACTTCACATATTTTTATCAGTTGACGTGGCTTGGCCTAGTTTCTCAGGTATTTTTATCGGTTGACCTGGCTTGGCCTGGCTTCTCAGGTGACCTAGAAATATTCGAGATGTTCCTTTCCATCTGCTGACTAATATTTTTTGTGCTTTTACTGGACATGTTTCTTACAAAAGGATGATGCTGCACATATTTTTATCAGTTGACCTGACTTGGCCTGGCTTTTCAGGTGACCTAGAAATATTCTGACGACCTCGCATGTCCCCACATTGGGTTACCAACCTCTGGGATGTTTTATGGATGCAAGTTGATTTAAATTCAGTTTTGAAAATGCCCAGACAATGTTTCCTCTCATGCTAATGGTGTTATGTATTCTTACCTGGGTGCTGCAGTGGGTCTTATTAGTATTTTAGGGAATTTATCAAATAGTTTGCAAATGGAACACTCCCACTCGTTAACTGATAAATGGGTCTACGTCTATGAAGAATGATCATAAGTTTGTATCGCAGAATAGGGGTTTATGAATCCTGTAACCATATGCTATGGTTCTTGAAATCAAGTGTATAGAATTCAAAGGGATATGAACTGCTGTTATACATCATACTATGTGTGTGTGTGTTAAATACACTTTACATTTGTTTTAAATTAAGCATGCTAAAAAAATATTGCACTTAAGTGAGCAAAACGTCTATCTCAACTTCATCACGAAACTTCATATGTTGAAGGGCGACCTCACTGAACTTCATATGTTGAAGGGCGACTTCACGGAACTTCCTGTGTTGAAGGGCGACTTCACGGAACTTCCTGTGTCGAAGGGCGACTTCACGAAACTTCCTGTGTTGAAGGGCGACTTCACGGAACTTCCTGTGTTGAAGGGCGACTTCACGGAACTTCCTGTGTTGAAGGGCGACCTCACGGAACTTCATATGTTGAAAGGCGACTTCACCAAACTTCATATGTTGAAGGGCGACTTCACGGAACTTCCTGTGTTGAAGGGATAATTCACAGAACTTCCTGTGTTGAAGGGCGACTTCACGGAACTTCCTGTGTTGAAGGGAGACTTCACGGAACTTCCTGTGTTGAAGGGATACTTCACAGAACTTCCTATGTTGAAGGGCGACTTCACGGAACTTCCTGTGTTGAAGGGATACTTCACAGAACTTCCTGTGTTGAAGGGAGACTTCACGGAACTTCATATGTTGAAGGGCGACCTCACAGAGCTTCCATGTATCGCCTTCAAGAACTTCCTGGATGTCGGAAGGGCGGAACTTCACACGAACTTCCTGTGTTGAAGGGCGACTTCGGGAAACTTCCTGTGTTGGAAGGGCGAACTTCCGTGTTGAAGGGTACTTCCCGAACTCCTGTGTTGAAGGGCGACTTCGTGAACTCTTCCTGGTTGAAGGGGCGGACTTCCGGTGAACTTCTGTGTTGAAGGGCGACTTCGCGGAACTTCCTGTGTTGAAGGGCGACTTCGTGGAACTTCCTGTGTTGAAGGGCGACTTCGCGGAACTTCCTGTGTTGAAGGTTCCTGTGTCAAAAGGGCGACTTCACGGAACTTCCTGTGTCGAAGGGAGACTTCGCAGAACTTCCTGTGTCGAAGGGGGACTTTGCGGAACTTCTTGTGCCGAAGGGCGACTTTGTAGAACTTCCTGTGTCGAAGGGCGACTTCACGGAACTTCCTGTGTTGAAGGGTGACTTGGCAGAACTTCCTGTGTCGAAGGGCGACTTCGCGGAACTTCCTGTGTCAAAGGGAGACTTCGCGGAACTTCCTGTGTCGAAAGGGCGACTTCGCAGAACTTCCTGTGTCGAAGGGCGACTTCATGGAACTTCCTGTGTTGAAGGGAGACTTCACGGAACTTCCTGTGTTGAAGGGCGACCTCACGGAACTTCATATGTTGAAGGGCGACCTCACGGAACTTCATATATCGCCTTTCAGAACTTCCTGTTTCGAAGGGTGACTTCACGGAACTTCCTGTATTGAAGGGCGACTTCGCGGAACTTCCTGTGTTGAAGGGCGACTTCGCAGAACTTCCTGTGTTGAAGGGCGACTTTGCGGAATTTCCTGTGTTGAAGGGCGACTTCGCGGAACTTCCTGTGTTGAAGGGCGACTTCGCGGAACTTCCTATGTCGAAGGGTGACTTCGCGGAACTTCCCGTGTTGAAGGGAGACTTCGCGGAACTTGCTGTGTTGAAGGGAGACTTCACAGAACTTGCTGTGTTGAAGGGAGACTTCATGGAACTTCCTGTGTTGAAGGGTGACTTCACGGAACTTCCTGTGTTGAAGGGCGACTTCACGGAACTTCATATATTGAAGGGCGACTTCACCAAACTTCACATGTTGAAGAGCGACTTCACGGAACTTCCATTGTTGAAATGAGACTTCACAGAACTTCCTGTTTGAAGGGAGACTTCACGGAACTTCCTCTATTCAGTATCTGTTCAGAGAGAATTGTACACTGAGGCTATAGGGCTGCAAATTGGTATGTTGATCACCCACCCTCTAATCCTTAAACGTACCAAATTGCAGCCATCTAGCCTAAGTAGTTTTTATTTTATTTAAGGTTAAAGTTAGCCGTAATCGCGCGTCTGACACCGCTATAGGACAGGACGTGGCTGAAAGCTTCATGGGACGTGGCTCGCAAAGCATTATATACCGAGACCACGGAAAGATAGGTTTATTTTCGGTGGCCTTGATTTCACGCTGTGCAGAAAGCTGGATTGTGGCGAAGAAATATTATCACATTTTTTGTTTTATTATTTTTATTTTATTTATTTATTTATTTAATTTTGGTTACCATCGGAAGATAGGTTTATTTTCTGTGGCCTTGATTATACGCTGTGTGGAACACTCGATTGTGCCGAAGAAATTTCGGCACATTTATTATTATTATTATTACTTTTTTTTTTTTTGCTTTATCACAGTCCTCTAATTCAACTGGGTGGTATTTATAGTGTGGGGTTCCGGGTTGCATCCTGCCTCCTTAGGAGTCCATCACTTCTTACTATGTGCGCCGTTTCTAGGATCACACTCTTCTGCATGAGTCCTGGAGCTACTTCAGCTTCTAGTTTTTCGAGATTCCTTTTCAGGGATCTTGGGATCGTGCCTAGTGTTCCTATGATTACGGGTACAGTTTCCACTGGCATATCCCATATCCTTCTTATTTCTATTT
>NC_087208.1:56377713-56385213 GCF_015104395.2 Macrobrachium nipponense
GAGACAGAGAAGGAAAGCTATATGCATATAGGGGACCTAATAATGAGACAATCACAAATAAGGAAGCAGTTAAAGACTTTGGTGTGATGATAAATAGGAACATGTTATGCAATGATCAAATAGCAATTCTTTTGGCAAAATGTAAAGCAAAAATGGGAATGTTGTTACGGCACTTCAAAACAAGAAAAGCTGAACACATGCTTATGCTTTATAAAACATATGTTCGTAGTCCACTTGAATATTGCAATATGATATGGTACCCACACTATCAAAAGGATATTGCACAAATAGAGAGTGTACAAAGGTCCTTTACTGCTAGAATAGAAGAAGTTAAGGACCTTGACTACTGGGAAAGACTACAATCCTTATAATTATATAGTCTAGAAAGGAGAAGAGAACGCTACATGATAATTCAGGCATGGAAACAGATAGAAGGAATAGCAGAAAACATCATGGAACTAAAAATATCAGAAAGAGGAAGCAGAGGTAGATTAATAGTGCCCAAAACTATACCAGGAAAAATAAGGAAAGCACACAGGACATTAATCCACTACGCACCAGCATCGATAATGCAGCGTCTATTCAATGCGTTGCCAGCTCATCTGAGGAATATATCAGGAGTGAGCGTAGATGTGTTTAAGAATAAGCTCGACAAATATCTAAACTGCATCCCAGACCATCCAAGATTGGAAGATGCAAAATATACCGGAAGATGTACTAGCAACTCTCTGGTAGACATTAGAGGTGCCTCACACTGAGGGACCTGGGGCAACCCGAACGAACTGTAAGGTCTGTAAGGTAAGGTAAGGTCTCTGTTCTGTCTCTTCCTTTCTTTCTTTTTCTCCTTTTCTATTCTGACTCTTCCTCTCTCTCTCTCTCTCTCTCTCTCTTTTCTGTTCTCTCTCCCCTTTTCTCTCTCTCTCTCTCTCTCTCTCTCTCTGTTTTGCCTCTTCCTTTCTTTCTATCTCTGTTTTTCTGTTCTCCTCTCTCTCTCTCTCTCTCTCTCTCTCTCTTCTCTCTCTTTTTCTGTTTTCCTCCATTCTCTCTCTCTCTCTCTCTCTCTCTCTCTCTCTCTCTCTCTCTCTCTCTCTCTCTCTCACTTGACGTATGAATGCAGGTAGTTTCTCCTTCCATCTCTCTCTCCTTATGTAAGTCTCTCGTCATCTCTCTCATTGTTGTCGTTTTGGGTTTATTTTTTTTTTTCTTGTCGCGCAGAGGAAAGATGTTGGATCTCTCGTCCATTTACACCTTCTTATCTCTCCTTTTGTTACGAGGGTTTTTTTTCCTTTCTCTATCTCTCTTCGTCCTCCTCCTCCTCTTCTTCTTCTTCCTCGCATGTTTATTTTGGTCTCTTTCTCTCTCCAGCTCGGCGGTTGTCGGTGTGGCGAGAACTTTTTTTTTTCTTTTCTCTCAGTTATAAGATCGCCATGGGGTGAGTGTGTCCCCATTTGTCATGGCGAGAGTTTTACATATATATATATATATATATATATATATATATATATATATATATATATATATATATATATATATATATATATATATATATATATATATATATCATACATATATATATATATATATATATATATATATATATATATATATATATACATACATACATATATATATATATATACATATGTATATATATGTATGTATGTATATATATAACTTTATACACTTACCTCCTTAATGACAATAATGTTTTATAGCTGTAGTTTTCAATAGCCGAGTTAAAGTGTAAGATTTTGCGCAAAGTCTCACAATAGATTAGAAGATATTTTTTAAAATATTATTTTTAATCATGTCAGATGAATAATTTCTTTTTTTTAGATGAGTCATTGTCACTTTTTGACGTCACAGTGGAAGAATCGCCGTTCGGTTTTTTGTTTTTTGTGAATATTTTTTTTTCTATTTTTTCCCTTTTTTTTATGTTTTCCTTTTTAGGTCAGTTTCGGACATCAGAGGGCATTGAAGGGCATTCTCTCTGTTGCCTGGGTAGTTAGGAGTTCGGGGGGCGAAGAGGGGGGGACTCGTTGGGTATTACCACAGGGCACCTCACGAGACGCACCCATGTCTAGTAGTAATACCCATTGGTGCATCTCGTGCAGTTCACTGTAGGCAAAATATAGGACGTTCTGCAGCATCGCTTCAGCCCGTAGCTGCATCCCTTGTCATTCCTTTTACCATACCTCCGTTCATATTCTCTTTTCTTCCATCTTGCTATCCACCCTCTGCTAACGATTGTTTCATAGTGCAACTGCTTTGAGGTTTTCCTCCTGTTACCCCTTTCAAACTTTTTTTTTATTTTTGTCGGTGTCCTTTTCATCGTTGAATGACCTCTTAGGTCCCAGCCCTTCGTCTTCGGCCTAAATTTGATAGCCCATTCCATTCTTTTTGAGTTAGTTGGCTCTTCAGTGATTGTTGTCAAAAACTTTTATGGTAAAAAACATTTATTGTTGAAAACTTTTATTGTTGTTAAAAACTTTTATTGTTGTCAAAATTTTTTATTGTTGTTAAAAACCTATTGCCAAAAACTTTTACTGTAGTCAAAAACTGTTGTCAAAACCTTTTATTGTTGTCAAAAACTTTTATTTGTGCAAAAACTATTATTGTCAAAAACTTTTATTGTTATCAAAAACTATTTTTTCAAAGACTTTTATTGTCAAAAACTTTCATTGTTGTCAAAAACTTTTATTGTAGTCAAAAACTTTTATTGTTGTCAAAAACATTTTTGGCTGTCAAAAACGTTTTTGTCAAAAACTTTTATTACTTTAAAGCTGGTCCTTTCTGTTTTTGGTGATCAGGTCTCGCTTAATTACCAGGAAACTAAGTTAACTGATGTTGGGCTTTGCGTTTGTTAATTGCGTAAAGGATTATACGGTGTTCACTTATGTTATCTGGCGATTTATTAGTGATAGAAACTCTAAAATAAAGTTGGTAATACTGCTACTATTCTAAACTTACTCCTCTGCTGTAGTGTACTATAATTTATTGTACTATATTATACTGTATTTCATTAACGTATCCAGAATATATGTACAGTTAAAAAAAATACAGTATAATATAAGTACAAATGATAAAGTAAGTATATTATTACCATATTAATAAATAATAATAATAAAATAATAATAACAATAATAATAATAATGATAATAATAATAATAATAATAATAATAATAATAATAATAATAATAATAATAATAATAATAATAATAATAATAATAAATTTTTTGTCACGAAATCTTATAGAATCCGCCATTATACAACTTACTTCCAGTTGTAATTTTAACCTTCTTTGTATAGGTATGTTTAATATATTGTTTTGTGAATGAGTTTACCTTTCGAAAAAGGTGTCATTGTTGACCAAATTGAAATTTTTGTGTGTGGTCAGTCACTGCCCTGTATAATCTCTTGTGAATTGTCTTGTCCCTACTTCTGAGCAGTCGGACTTAATCTTTTGTCCACCTCTTAAATTATACCCCTGTTTTGGGAAGGTTACTCATTCTCCAGGTGTGTGCTGGATTCTAGGTACATATTTTCCTTTTATAATCCCTATCTCATTTATACGACCTTTCTTTGTAAACTTATCTTCGTCTTTATATCAGTCTGGTAAGTTATCTGTAGGAGCAAGGTTTACTGTTCTTTCACATTGTCCTAATGTTTTTTCTAGCTTTTTTTTTTAAACTCTTCCACACTGTTGCTGTTTACAACTTCTGGTGGCAGTTTATTCCCCGTGTCACATATCTTGTATGTAAGGAAGTTCCCATAATGGGATGTGTTGTATCCCTTAAGTTTTAGTTTCCAGCCATTATTTCTTGTCTGGTTTTCGTTTAACGTAAATAGGTTACTATCTACTTTTGTTATGCCTTTCATTATTTTAAATGTTTCTTTTAGTTGTCCTTGCAATCGACGTGTTTCTAATCCATACATGTTCAGGCTCTCTGGTCGTCTTTGGTAACCGTTTTGCGTGATTGATGGAATTAACTTTGTGGCTCTTGCTTGTACCCCCTCAAATCTAATTATGTCTTTTCTTAGTGTTGGTGACCAAAATTGTACTGCATATTCAAGATGAGGTCTAACTATTGATGTGTAGAGCTGCAGCACCGTTTCCTTGTTTCTTTATTTGAACTGCTTCTTTATGTATCCCACTAGTTTTTATGCCTTCTTTTCAGCTTTTATGCACTGTTTTGTGAATTTTAAGTCCTTGGTAATAACGACTCCAAGGTCCTACTCTTGTTCTACACTACACATGCTGCTTGTCATTCCCAAGCAGCATGTAGCTGGCATGAGGGTTGTTTGTTCCTATTTGTAACACTTTACACTTATCTACGTTAAAAGGCATTTGCCCTTTGTTTGACCACTCTCCTATTTTCATTAAATCATTTCTTAAACTTTCCACTGCATCTGGGTCTGCTGCATTTACACCTAGTTTGGTGTCATCTGCAAATTTGATCCTGCTAGTTAAGCCTACATCAATGTCATTAATGTAAATAAAAAAACAAGAGAGGGCCAAGGACAGAACCCTGGAGAACTCCGCTTGTTACATCTGCCCATTCTGATTCTCCACCTTTTATCACGGCTCTCTGTTCTCCACAAGTTAGCCAGTCTTCGATCCTGTCTGCTATTTCTCCTACAATTCCTAGAGCTCTAACTTTTGTCATCAGAACTCTTCTTTGTATCACTTTCCTTCGTGACTTTTGCCTTTATATATATATATATATATATATATATATATATATATATATATATATATATATATATATATATATATATATATATAGAATTAGCTTTGAGAGGAAGCACTTCTGCGTTTGAGCGTCTGCTGCCCAAAAAGCCATTTAACCTAAAAACTTCGTCTCTCTAACTTTACGCTGCTTCTTATCTGCCCGAGGTCTCCATCAGTCACTGTTGACGGCGCCACATCTGCGTCTTTTGCAGAATAGGGATGATATATCAGAGGACTAGTTTCGTCAAGTGGTCCTCTTGTTCCACCGGCTCATGCGATATCCTTCGCATCCTAGCTAGGCCCGTTGTACTCATTAAGGATTTTCCACGTTCTCTCTCTCTGTCTTTGTATATTTATTTTTTATTGAATTAGAAGAAGAAGCAGTAACGATTATGATGATGATAATTATTTTATTTGCTTGGGTGATATATATATATATATATATATATATATATATATATATATATATATATATATATATATATATATGGGGATACAATCCACAATGATATAAAATCCTTCTGTAGTTTAAAATATACAGAAGGGTTCTACATCACTGTATCCACATTTACTTAGAGGTACGACATAGTACCTAGCTTCTTCATATATAGATATATATATATATATATATATATATATATATATATATATATATATGACATGTAGAATCTACAGGTCACTTTCTCCCAGATACAAATGTAATTGTAATACCCACAGTGCCCTCTCAACTTCTCGAATTATTCGCGCTTAATCTTACAAGCTTGTCAAACTACGAAGCTTTGAGATCCGAGTGCAAGAAATTTGAAGCAGTTATTGAAGCCCGGTAGCGGGAAACGAACCAGCGTCACTTTGATCGCGACGAGGTCACGCTGCTAACCTGTGTATATGTCTGTGTATGAATTGTTTTTTTAGGGAACTTTATTGGCCTTTGTCATTATTTCTTCTTGGCCGATAAAATTGGATGACTGATGGCATAAGAGAATGTTTTTTTTTTCTTTAAACGTATTAATGTTCCATTATGCAAATATCTTTATATTTTCTACCTGGTTGACGTCGAACTTCTAAGTCTTTTGTACTTAATAATGAGTATTTTCCTCAGGATCAACTTGAAGAATCTGAAAAAAGTCTTAAGATAAAAAAAAGGTCTTTGTTCCAATCAGACTCAACCGTTTATTGAAAGGTTCTTCGCTACTCTTTTGAAAAACTTTTATACTTGGATTAAAGGCTGAAGGAGTCTTGAATATTCTTATCTATTTTCTCATTCTTTGGTTTGAGCCTGAATCCGAAAACACTGAATCTGACAAGGCATGATCCGACCTCCAGCGTATTCGAGGCTCGTGCTAAAATCTGCGGTCAAATAGAGCGTTGTTTCACCAACGAAAATTAAAATAAATACTCTATATTTCATTAGAAATAATTGTTCTGCACTGTTTAACATTCACATTATTTATTTTTTACAGTTTCATTCTAATAAATAGATCATGAATATCCTAGCCTAAAATTCCTTTATCTTTAACTTTATCTTTTTCAGACCTTTTCAGACTCTTCCATAGGGCTCTCCTACCCCCAACGAGATCAACAACAACAAAAGTAGTTCGTAGGCTTACTCCCCGAGTAAGCGAAAAGAGGAGATATAAGTATGTTTGTAGAAGAAAGTGTATTCCAAAATGGCAGATAATCAAGAAGTTCAAGACTTCTGAGTCTAATGTTGAAAAGTGCACGTGACTTAAAAGATTTATTATTATTATTATTATTATTATTATTATTATTATTATTATTATTATTATTATTATTATTATTATTATTGTTAATATTATTATTATTATTATTATTATTATTGAGTACTCGTAGTAGAACATCAGTCTTAAAATGGACAAACAAATCCACAGTTATGTGTAAGTACATATATTTCAAGATATATCTATACAGATTCACGAAAGCTAGTATATAGATTTATCTTTAGATAATATAATGGACGTAAACATAATTGTGGAGATTTGTTTCTACCAATATTATGGATTATTTTTAGTTCCTCGTCGGGACGAGTGGTCTACGTGCTCGCCTATCAATTCAAGATGTTTCAACATCAAAAACGCCGCGGACGTTTGCATGCCTCTCTGCATGACCAATAAATAAAGGTTTCGTTATGAACGGAAACCCGTAATATCCATACATACATACATATATATATATATATATATATATATCTATATATATATATATATATATATATAAAATATATATATGTATGTATGTATGTATGGATATTACGGGTTTCGTTCATAACGAAAACCTTTATTTATTGGTCATGCAGAGAGGCATGCAAACGCCCGCGGCGTCTTTGATGTTGAAACTTCTTGAATGGCACCAACATCTGTTGTGAATTCTGAGGAGGAGGAGGAGGAGGAGCAGGAGGAGGCGGCGAAAACCTGTTGCAGCGCCCGATTAGAGTCGGTGTACCTGGCAGACACACGATTTCAACCTACCATGTCAAAATATTTCCTTCTGTAACTCGCTTGCGCACCTGCTTGTACCTGCTTGCTTGTAGTACCTGCTTACTCCACTCCTTTCGCACGCAGTGTACGTTCTCTTCCTTAATCACCTTAGTATGTCCTCTCTCTCTCTCTCTCTCTCTCTCTCTCTCTCTCTCTCTCTCTCTCTCTCCACTGAGATGTGCCCACTTTTTCTTCACCTGTCGGCCACTAAACATGCCCACATACACCCATGGCCATCCTCTTTGCCCCTCTCCTCCTCCCACCCACATCCCT
>NC_087208.1:56387713-56390213 GCF_015104395.2 Macrobrachium nipponense
GCTTTCCACCCTCTCCTAACAATTATTCCATAGTACACCTGCGAGGTTTTCCTCCTGTTACACTTTTCAAACCTACTTTACTCTCAGTTTCCTTGAATGACCTCATAGATGCCCCAGTGCTTGGCCTTTGGCCTGAGCTCTGTCATTCCATTCCATGCAGACCTCTGCTGGCACACGGATTCGTCATTCTTTTACGGACGTTTCGATAAGTGTCTCGCCGGATATCTTACCTGGGCACCTGTCTGTTATTGGGTATACTGATGGTGGGTATGATCGAATACTAGATGTCGCTCTTTGTACAGAGAACCCGCGGGGCATAGAACTCGTTAGATACCCAAAGAGGCAGGTGAGCATCCTTTCTTCATTGATAAAGCAGTCTTTCTTTCTTCTTTTCTTCTTCTTCTTCTTTTTCTTCTTCTTCATGGAATTGTGTATTTATTTCAGTTTCTGTGGCGGAGGACGAGTGGATTGTATAGGGTTCCGTTTTTATTTGTATTGGATTATGTGCATTTGGAATTTTTTTTTTTCGTTTTTCTACCAGTTTATGTATTTAAATATAAATAAATAAATATATATATATATATATATATATATATATATATATATATATTTATATATTTATATTTATATTTATATTTATATTTATATTTATATTTATATTTACTTAGTCCAAACATTCTGGAATTGATCCCCTTAAAAATCAAATCACCCCCTGGTACACCCCACGGTGGAGAACCACCGGTGTAGTCGAACGCAAACACACACATGTAGCTCCCAGTCTTATCTTTACGGTAGATTAAGATATTGGCTAGTGTATCAATCGTGTGGGATTGCTGGGCATTGTCTTATCTTCCCCGAGGATCTATTCTTCACAAAACTTACGCTAAAGCAAAGTTCTGAAATGATGTGATTTGCGTAACGGGCGTGTTACGTACTGAGTCACCGGTGTGCGTCACTGCTGATAAGTATTTCTTTAGAAAAAAGTCCTTTTATTGTGTGTGTGTTTTTTCTTTTGTTTTTTAAGTAGAGTACTGTTGATGCTATTATCCAACCATTGCCGGACTTCATTTTTTTTTTCGAATTAAGTGATAATGAAGATTTTAAAGTTTGTAGAGTTAATGTTGTCACTAATCGACTTCTTTCCTTATTAGCTGAAAAATACCCAAACGTCGCAATGATAGCCTTAGGTGTAATACCTACAAATTATTTGTAACTCTCGAATTACGTCGAATCCGGCACTGTATAGTTGAGTTATGTTGTGTGACTAAATTAAGATGATTTTACTTGCGATAGTTGTACGCATTTCCCTTTAACCTTCTGTTACTTCTTTCAAATGAACTCCATGTTATTTGGAAGCTTGAATTTCAAGTCAGTGGCTTATTCCACGTGAATAAGGTTCTTCATCTTCTGAATAATAATAATAATAATAATAATAATAATAATAATAATAATAATAATAATAATAATAATAATGATTGCAGGTCCACAATAATATCGCATGTGAAGTATATAAAGTGTTTAATGATAATAGCTTTCGAACCCTGCACCAGGTTCATCCTCAGCAATAATATATTTTATCAAATGTAATGGCAGAATTTACTGAGTTTATTTTATACAGAATTCTCTCAATACTGTATAAAATAAACTGTAAATTCTGCCATTATATTTAATAAAATATGTTTGAAAGAAGGTCTGTTTCTAGCATACACGAATAATAATAATAATAATAATAATAATAATAATAATAATAATAATAATAATAATAATTAATCTTACTATATACTATGTGTGCCGTCTCTAGAGCTACTTCAACCTCTAGTTTTTCTAGATTCCTTTTCAGGGATCTTGGGATCGTGCCTTGTGCTCCTATGGTTATGGGTACAATTTCCACTGGCATATCCCATATCCTTCTTATTTCTATTTTCAGGTCTTGATACTTATCCATTTTTTCCCTTTCTTTCTCTTCAACTCCGGTGTCCCATGGTATTGCTAGATCAATGAGTGATATTTTCTTCTTGATTTTGTCAAGAAAAGTGATGGACTCCTAAGGAGGCAGGATGCAACCCGGAACCCCACACTATAAATACCACCCAGTCGAATTGGAGGACTGTGATAGAGCAAAAAAAAAAATAATAAAATAAAATAAAATTAATAATGATAATCTTTGGAAGGTCCCTGAGGTGGGGGTTGTTCAACATAAACAGGGGTCATCTTCAGAATAATAATAAAATAATAATAATAATAATAATAATAATAATAATAATAATAATAATAATAATAAGAGTGGCGGATTTGTTGTCTTTCGAGAAATGCTTTGAAGCAACAATTCCCTGCCTGCAACTTTTTCCTTCTTTTATCTGCCTGAGAAAGAAAGAAAAAGAGACAGAGGCAGTTTTAAGGATGATAAGGAATAATGTCAACAAACCACTCACTCCCTTCAGATGTTATTTGCTGTCAGATTAAGCAAGGACCCATTAAGCTATCTGCTGCGGACTTTCAA